>NC_088872.1:8183492-8352546 GCF_032884065.1 Artemia franciscana
TGTGTGTGTATATTTGTGTGTGTGTATATTTGTGTGTGTGTATATTTGTGTGTGTGTATATTTGTGTGTGTGTATATTTGTGTGTGTGTATATTTGTGTGTGTGTATATTTGTGTGTGTGTATATTTGTGTGTGTGTATATTTGTGTGTGTGTATATTTGTGTGTGTGTATATTTGTGTGTGTGTATATTTGTGTGTGTGTATATTTGTGTGTGTGTATATTTGTGTGTGTGTATATTTGTGTGTGTGTATATTTGTGTGTGTGTATATTTGTGTGTGTGTATATTTGTGTGTGTGTATATTTGTGTGTGTGTATATTTGTGTGTGTGTATATTTGTGTGTGTTTGTGTGTGTGTGTGTGTGTATATTTGTGTGTGTTTGTGTGTGTTTGTGTTTGCGTGTGTGTGTGGTATATAAATAAATATGCCTTAAAATGTTCAGTTGTTCCCTGTTTTAGGATGAAGTGCCAGCTAGTCCGAACACAAGAAGAAGGGCGTTTAATTTCACGCCGATATCTCCTCGACAGACTCCGGTAGCATCACCTTTTGTCTCCCCACGACAAACTCCAGTGCACATGCGTCCTCAAGTAAGTTTGTTTTATCAGGTGTAAGTTTGACCATTTCTAAAAAGGAGTTAAAACGGGAGAAGGGAGTTCACTTTGAATAATAGCTCATTAGGGCACCATAACAGAGCAACTGTAATATGCCTTAGAATCACCGTTATGATCTCCGTTAAAAAAAATCTCCATCCAGAAGTAAGTAGAGCTAATTTAATCCCTAAGCAAATGAAAAGGGTACCTGGTCTGTTGCCGCCCACTCCATCCTGAATAAGCCACTCTGTTATTTTGTAGGGGGTTGATCAAGCAGATATTTACTGCTTTGGATGTCCTACATCTGAATTTACAAAGCTACTCTCTTCAAGAAGACAAAGAAAGCAAAGTAATCAAAAAAAGAAATGCATAAGCTTTACAACACATTCATATTGGGCACCCTTGTTCCGATGACAATGCTTCCATGTTACTTTTATTTCTTTTGCTTTCTTTTTCTTGCCTTTTTTGGTGTCTCTTTCTTGCTTTGCTTTTTTTCAAATTATCTTTTTATTTTGCTTTCTTTTTCTTGTCTTTTTTGCTTTTTTCCTTTCCATATTACTTTTTTCTTTTACTTTCTCTTTCTTTGGAAAAAGGTAACCTTGTGAACATAGATGTAAGAGTCCTGATGTGTTGAATCTCTCCTTTATCGACTCACAAAAAAACGGGGTTATTCATCGGAAAGTTTCTCCTTCCTTGTATTTTATTTTCTCTTTATTGCAAAACTCATCGCAAAGATGAGCCACTATCCCACTATTGCCACTAAGCCACTATACTCTGTATTGCAAAACTAGTCGCAAATCGTCGTTAGTGAATACCAACCTGACTTGTGGATCCTTGAATGAATCTTCGAGGGGGAGGGGCGTTCAGGATGATCTTTTAAAGACCATAAAGAATAGGTAGGTTGGTTCTCAAAGAAGCCTGAAAACGAACGCTACACTTATCATATTTAAGCTATTATTGACCGAATGAATTTATTGAGAATCAGTCAAGCTATATAGAACACAGACGGAGCAGAATACAAAAAAAAGCAGACAGGAAAAGACAAAGATAACAGTCGGATGCACTTACTTTATAATATATTGCAAATTTAATATAATTGATGTATTATATAATGTATTTTAATTATAATTAATATTGCAAAAACAATTTTGAGAATAAGAAAACTAGCATCTGAAAAATAAAGATACCTCATATCGAATACAGAAACAAGCTATGCAAAGAAGTAACCTCTCTTCCCAGTTTTGCTAGTGAGGTTGAACGATGGTTGTTCGTTGGTCGTCCAAATAACAACTTTATTTGTTGTTTTTTTTTAGTTAGACGCGCACTGAAATAAAAAATCGCTTAGCTTTATTAACAAGTTCAATGAAACAGGCAAAAAAACATAGCAGGAGATAAATCGTACCGAACAAATAAACGTTCGAATGGCGATAAATCCCCATTAAGTATACCTAATTTAAGGTTTAACTTCGAAAATAAATTATACCGAAGGAGTGGGAGTCAGATAAATAACGAGGGAGTAAGGGCGTATCCAGGATTTTGTTCAGGGTGGACGGGCAAAAAAATTCAAAACGCATCAAAAATATGTTAATATGCATTTTTGATATGATGAGTCTGAAAAAAAATTAGGAGGGGTTTCAAACCACGCAACACCCCTCCCCTGGATACGGCCTTGAGGAGGATGGGTAAGGTTTTTTTTAATGAATACAAAGAAAAAGGTATTTATCAGAATTGATCCACCTCCCAAATTCTTTCAGTTGAGATTGGGTATCTAGAGTTTATCCTTTCGTTTTCCCACTTATGTCTACGTTAATATATCAGAAAAGAAAGTTGGTTTAATGCGCCATATTGGTAATTGAGAAAATTATGACAGATTCTGCAATGGGACGTCAATGTTTTGTGTTTTATGGTTGTTATAGTGGAGTTCCTGTTATGCTTAAATGGCTGTGTCTTATAAATCGTGACAATAAATATGAATCATCTTATGAACCAAGAAGAAATCCTCTTGTCTGATTTAAATTAATCAGAATTAATTAATCAAATTAATTTATCAAATTAATTATCATTTATTAATTTATCATTAATCAATTAATTTGATAATTAATTAATCAAATTAATTAATAAATTAATCACTTAAACTTTTATTTTGCCCTTCATTGTGCTCTCTCGTTGACGAAACTAATTCGAGTAATTATCCAAAGTTATTAAAGGCTGTGCCCTCTTTAAATCGCCTTCAATTAAAAGAAGCAAAAATGTATCGTTTATATGACTTACAAAGCGGGAACACGTGATCATATGATTGTATATACTCTGTTGTATCTACTGTTATCACATGTGAAATATACCTACACACAAGCGTCATACAATAAGTCTTCCTCTTTGATTTCATGTAATGGACACAAGCTTACGTTGTGTTGGCCTTATTGCAAATTATGTTCCCTTATGTTATTCTTCTTTTGCTAAAAAGTGAAAAATGAAAAGAAATTTCGATGTCTAAAAATAGAGTATAGGCTACAGTTCTACATCCAGGATTTTGTTTGAAGGGGAAGGAGTAACCAAGGAAGAGGTCTTTTTTATCTGTTAACCATACATATTTTAATGTAACTTCTCACGTTTGGGTGGGTAGGCCTTAAAATATCATCCACACTTAATGTGACGTTTTGTAAAAAGGGCCTAAGTTGACCTTTCCTAAATGTACTGGAGAACAAAGAGAAAATAAAAACGCACAATGAAAAAATCTTTCTCAAAAATTAGAAAAATTAAAACTTTACAGACTGATTCATCGTTAACTTTCTGATCAGAATTGGTTGGAAACGTCCAAATTACTGAATTACTCGTTACTTAGAAGATAAGTGACTTGCGCTTTTTATCACGCCCTTTTAGGTCACTTTATAACTTGGTCAGAATTAAAGATAGTCCGCTTTGAATAAACCAGTCGATATATCTCTTTGAGCTCTTTCGAACCATATGCTCAACTCATTTTCAGAAAAAAGTGGACTTAGACCCTTTTTGCAAAACGCCACGGACTTTTTTAACAGTAGTTTTCTGTGTGGATGTCAACTAAATGCAGGACTTAGTTATAGCCGTGGAAGCCCCATGTTTGCACTATGAGTGATAATTTTTTGGGTTGCACTCAACTGCTGCAGTTAGCCACAACCACATTGTGGTTGAGGCCCCTTGCCTGCGTACGTTCCTGATTTGGGACATATTGAAGAATGATTAATGGCAATCATGATTCGTTATGCTTTCTCGGTGCAGAAAAGAACTCAAGTAAATTCATTCCACTTCTAAAGGACAACCTCTTTTTTGAGTCTTTTTTAATTAATATTAAATAAAAAACAAGATTTTAACTGAACGTAAGGAGTGACATTAAAACTTAAAACGAACAGAAATTATTCCGTATATGAAAGGGACTGTTCCCTCCTCAATGTCCCCTGTTTACGTTAAAGTTTGACTCTTTCTCACAATTCTACTTTTTAAAACAATAAAAAACTTTAGCGTAAAGAGCGGGGCGTTGAGGAAGGGACAGTCCCTTTCATATGCGGAATAATTTCTGTTCGTTTTAGGTTTAATGTCGCTCCTTACTTTCAGTCAAAAATAACTTGTTTTTTTTTTTATTTAATTCCTGAATGTTTTTGAATTAATGCAGGTTTTGAATTTGGCTCACCGTACATGAATAATTAAAACGGAATTTGCGCATTAATTTTACTTCGTTTTTAATTAATAATAACCTTAGGCTAGAATAACCAAAGTTTGATTTTTTTTTTTTAAGTTGTTTAAGAATGACTCCTGAATCGCAAAGGTGTTTAATTAGAATAATAACCTCTTTTAAAAGTTAAAAAAGAAACTTTAGCGTAAGAGGGAGATGCATTCCCCCTCATATACGTAATATTTTCTATTCGTTTTAAGTTTTAATGTTGCTTCTTACTTTCGGTTGAAAAAAACTTGTTTTTTATTTAATTGCTGATCGTTTTGAAATAATGACGGGATATCCAGCCCCCCCTCCATGGAAAATTCCCTTCTCCCACGATAAATTTCTCCATTGAAAGATTCTCCCTCGTAACTTAAATTAGTGATATTTGCTGAACTAATTTTGTAAGGCATAGTATCAGAACGGCCAAAGAGCTTGAAACTATTTTTTATGAAAATGAAAGTCCCAAGTTGAGTAGTTCTCAAATGGCTGAAATGAATGAAAGAAAAGATCTTCAAAATATATACCTAATAATTTATGTTCTTTTTAAGTTTTAATGTTATTCCTTACTTTCAGTTGGAAAAAACTTGATGTTTTTATTTAATAACAACCACGAGCCGAAGATATACAATATCTTTGATTTATTCTCACATAAATATCATAGTTATGAAGCTGCTTAAGATAAATTTAAATGCTAAGGTTGGCCGAAAAATAACACAAAAAAATTATTGCTTGTACCGGCCATTATTTAACAAAGTTCGAACTTTAGCGTGAAGAGCGAGGTATTGACGAGGGGTGAACTTCTCATATATGTAATATGAGGGGGTTCACCCTCTCGTCAGTACCTCGCTCTTTACGCTAAAGTTCGAAATTTGTTCATTTTCTTTGAGAATGACCCCTGAATCACAAAGGCCGTTTAATTAGAATACATATCTCTTTTGAAATTACTAAAATTACTTTACCGTAAAGAGCGAGGTATTGAAGAGGGGACGAACCCCCTCATATATGTAATAATTTCTGTTCGTTTCAAGTTTTATTGTTGCTCCTTACTTTCAGTTGAAAAAACTTGTTTTTTTATTTAATTTCTGATTGTTTTTTAAATAATTTTGGGAAATCCAGCGCCCTTTCATGGAAACTTTCTTCCCGCATGAAAAATATCTCCATAAAAAGATTATCCCACGTAGCCAAATTCCACCTCCCCCCTCGCACCAGAAAAAAATCCCCTGAAAACGTCTATATATTTACCAATAATCAATACTATATGTAAATAATGTCTGATTGTTTTTTTGGAAATTCTCTTCCCGCGTGAAAAATATCTCCATAAAAAGATTATTCCGTGTAACCAAATACCACCCAAATACCTAGGATCACCCCTGGGAAAATAAAAATCCAAAAGAAACACGCATCCATGATCTTTCTTCTGGCAAAAAAAGCACAATTCCACATTTTTGCAGACAGGAGCTTGAAACATATACAGTAGGGTCATCTGATACGCTGAGTCTGATGGTGTATTTTCATTCTATGACTTTTAGGGGATGTTTCCCCTTTTTTGAAAATAAGGCTAATTTTCTGAGGCTCTTAACTCTTGGTGGGTAAGAGTAACACTTTATAAAACGTATTGAAAATCAACGTATAAATCCAATTCTTTGATGTATCTATTGGTATCAAAATTCTGTTTTTTAGAGTTTTGGTTTCTATTGAGCCGGGTCGCTCCTTAGGCTACTTACAGTTCGTTACCACAAACTTTTTGAAAGGAACTTCTTATAATTCAAGCTCAGAATTTCTGGGTTAGCACTAAAATATGTTGAAGGTCAAGAAAGATTGAATAAAGAGATAAAATCCTTTTCTAGAGTTTCGCCATAAACATTATGTGGTCGTGATAAGGTTACCGCGTAGGCAGTAGACCAAGAAGGTTGTTTGGGTGGTGATATGTGCAAAGGAGAAACAATTGCGTGTATTTCTTGATTAAGATTAAATTCTTTCACGTCCGGAAATTAACCCATTTGTCTTATGAAAGTAAGAGTTAATGTATATATATATATATATATATATATATATATATATATATATATATATATATATATATATATATATATATATATATATATATATATATACTTAGTACTCCTCAGCTACTTAGTTTTCCTCTGATAATCATTATTTTTGGTTTTCAAATTCCCTCTGTTTTTTCTTTTTTATAAAAGACTTCTCCCTCCACCTTCACCCGAAGTTAAAATTGTAAGTCATTCTGCGCCCCTCTAAAAAAAATTAATAAAATATTAACTTGAGTTTTTTTTTCCATTTGAGATTTGTTAATCAAAAATGTGGTATTTGTTCCTTTTTCTGAGGTTTAGGCAATTGCGCACGTTCCTCCTCCACCCCATCTAAAACTTCGCCAATTCCAACCTTCCATCAAGTTCTAATTTCTGTTAAGTCCTTTCTTATAACATCTTCCCATCCTGTTTGGGAAGGACCTGATTTTCGTACGGTCCCAGACGGGTGATCAGGTCATCCACTATCCATACAACATGGCCTGTCTTAGCTTTTCTTTCAAAATAGCCTTAGAAAGTGGGATTAAATTGCTTTTTTGCGTAGCTTATTGGTTGATACACGGTCAGCCAAAGGGGTATCTACAACTGTCCTTAAACATTTAACAATTCTTTTTCGGCCTTTCGAAGCCCCGACGTTTCGGAGTCGTGCTTGATCATTGTCATTATCGGGGTTTTTAATAATAGTCTGCATACTTATCCTCTTATTCTGGCTTTTTCAAGTGCTAAAGGACACCTTGTGCCTTCGCTATTTTACTCTTTACATCTTAATTGAATCTACCATCTTTACGAGCAATTAATTAAGAACACTTTTTCCGCAAAATAAGTTTTTTCAAAAAAAAAATTAAAGAGCTCCATTAAACCGAAAATGAGTAGAAATAAAGTAAAAAAATCTTCCAATCATAAAACTACCACAAATCACCATCAATAAATAAATGAAACCCAAAACAAACATAAATTACAATAAATGACCGACTTAAACACAAAATGAGCAGAAATTAGTATGAGTAGGGATGACAACACCCATGTCTTTTCGAGACCAGAATATAATTTGCACTTTACTAAAAACAAAACATGTTTTAAATGTTTTGCCTTTTTTGACTTTAATAAATAAAAAAAATTGGGACTTTAAAAAATAAATATCAGTATATGTATATTATACTGACAATCTATGTTCTTTTTTTTCTTTTTTTTTGTAGCATAGTCTATTTCTCGTTCCCTAATCTCGCCTCTTCACTCTCATTTATTCCCAGTCTAAGCGACTTACTCAGATGAAAATTAATTTCCATGAACTCTTTAAACCTTTTTACTTTTATTCTTATAAAATTCTTTTCACTAGTAATTTTATATAAGGCTTTTAAATCATTTGCATAGTATAAGTCTAGGAGATTTTTATCCTGTCATTTGGAACATGTTCTCTCATAGTCTTTACCGCTTTTTCAAACAGTTCGCGGTAACGAACTGTAGTACGGAGCGACTTGGCTCAAAAGTAACCGAAACTCTAAAAAACGGAATTTTGATACCAATAGTTACATCAAAAGAATCGGATTTTAATGTTGATTTTAAATAGACAAGTTTCGGCAAGTTTAGTCCTACCGATCAAAAGTTACGAGGCTGAGAAAATGTGCCTTATTTTAGAATATAGGGTGAAACACTCCCTAAAAGTTATAGAATCACACTATCAAATTCAGCGTATCAGAGAACCTTACTGTAGAAGTTTCAAGTTCCTATCTATAAAAATGTGGAATTTTGTATTTTTTGCCAGAAGACAGATCACGGATGCGTGTTTATTTGTTTGTTTGTTTGTTTTTGTTTTTTTTTCAAGGGTGATTTTTTTCAAGGGTGATCGTATCGACCCAGTGGTCCTGTAATGTCGCGAGAAGCCTCTTCTAACGGAAATCAAAAGTTCTAGTGTCCGTTTTGATTGACCAAAAAATTGGAGGTAACCTAGGCCCCCTCCCAATCTCATTTTTTCCCAAAGTTACCCGGATCAAAATTTTGAGATAGCCATTTTGTTCAGCATAGTCAAAAAACCTAATAACTATGTCTTTGAGGACGACTTAATCCCCCACAGTCACCGGGGGAGGGGCTGCAGGTTACAAACTTTGACCATTATTTACATATGATGATGATGATGATTGTTTTATTAAGTGATTAGACCTACAATTAGCCATGATTTGATGCCCACAACTATTCCATTTTAATTCAAAAATCAACGAACACGTTTTCAGGGGTACTTTTTTGCGATGGGTCGGGGCTGGGGGCTACGTGGTAGAATCTTTCCATGGAGGAATTCATCATGAGGGAAGAGAATTTCCATGAAGGGGGCGCAGGATTTTCTAGCATTATTTAAAAGAAAACAATGAGAAAATAAATAAAAAAGGCTTTTCAACTGGAAGTAAGGAGCAGCATTAAAACTTAGAATGAACAGAAAATATTACGTATATAAGGGGGCTCGTCTCCTCCACAATACCTTGCTCTTTACGCTAAAGCGTTTTTAGTAATTTTAACTATTTATTCTACGGCATTTGTGATTCAGGGGTCATTCTTAAAGAATTGAGACAAAATTCAAGCTGTAGTGTAAAGAGCGAGGTATTGACGAGGGGTCGAACCCCATCATATACGTAATAAAAATGTACAAATATAGAAGTTCGTTACGTACGTTAATTCGTAAGTTACTTATATTTATTACTAGTAAAGACGTTCGTAAAAAAAAGTTCTAGTTGCAGTTTTAACTAACCAAAACTGGAGGGCAACTAGGTCTCCTCCCCCACTCCTTTTTTATCAAAATCGTCCGATCAAAACTATGAGAAAGTCATTTGACCAAACAAAATTAATATGCAAATTTTGTTTTAATTATTCATGTACAGTAGCCCAAAATTGAAACATGCTTTAATTCAGAAACGTTTAGAAATTAAATAAAAAAAATAAGTTTTTTTTTTTAACATCAAGTAAGGAGCGACATTAAAACTTAAAATGTACAGAAATTACTCCGTATATGAAAGGGGTCATATACGGCTCGCTCTTTACGCTAAAGTTTTTTATTGTTTTAAAAACTAGAGTTGTGAGAAAGAGTCAAACTTTAGCGTAAAGAGCGGGGTGTTGAGGAGGCCATTCTACTTTTAAGATCTTCACTGCAGCCACCGTAAGTACCAATAATACTATCTGGACAAGTAAATCTAACCATTTGATCGATTTTTTCTTCACCTCCTCACCTTCACTTATTCCCAGTCTAAGCGATTTAGTCTTATTAACAACAATTTCCATACCTATTCCTGTGCCCTGGACTCTCAAAGCATCCAAAACTGTTCATTTGCTTACATTTTCATCTTGGACATCCAAATCGTCACCGTGATTTTAGTCTTTTAGTCTATCCGTGATAATAATAATAATAATAATAATTTATTATAAGCCAAATAAGTCCGTTCTGCATAGCATTCGTAAATACACCAAAAAAAACAGTATAATTACAGTTCTCCCTCCCCCTCTCCCCCCCAAAAAAAAACGATGGAAAAAATATTTCTGTTTTTCTTTCTACTCTTCTTTAGAATATTTACAAACCTGAACCTTCAAAGCTTTTTTGTATTTTTCTGCAGGACGCTGGGAAATTCAAGTGTATAAATGGTTGTGATTTAGCAAGATCTTATTCAAAAACCTCCGACAAGCCCATAATTAATTATTTTCCAGTCGTATAAAATTTGTATAGCCACAAATATTGATTTTTACACATAGTCCTGAGCCTTTTTTTCTTTTTCTTTTTAAGCCAAATTTTGTTAAAATGTACGCTAATTTATGATGTTTTTGGACAACTGAATTTTTGCTCCATAATCTACGCATACTGTTTGTCGGTAACTCTAAGGAAAACATGTTCATTTGAAGGTCATTTATTTTTATATATAAGGTCACCGAATGTGAAAACCAATCAGCGAGTTTTGCTACCTCAGCCGGTAGAAGGTATCATAAATCGCAGGGTTCAATCGTGAGATTTTACGGAGGAAAATGGGTTGTCTAATTTAATTATTTAGTTTTGCTTGTTTATTTTCACGGTTCAACATGGCAACGCTAACAAAACGTCATACTACCCTTTTAGCTTCATAATTCTGAAACAACCCAACGAAAAATCTTTGAAAATAGCGTTTATCCGAAACAATTATACCTAACATGGGTTCAGGGGGCAAGAAGATGGGTATACCAAAATGTTCGTATTTTGATGTCCCTGGTCCTTCAACGTTTACTCTGAGCGTCAACATGGTAGGACGAAGTATGAGCATTAACTGAGAAATCGTTGTGTGGTGTAAGGTATAATAGTACTAAATTGACATAAACGTTGCCAATTTTTTTTTCGTGTTTGGCTTTCCCTTTTTTTTCTTTTTTTTTTGCCTAAGATTGGTTTGAAACAAAAAGGAATGATGTTTTTATTAGTCTTATAACTCTTTTTCTACATTAAAATTAAATGGTCTAATTTTGTTAACTGGGAAAAAGATTTATTGCTTTAGTTTCAGGCTTTGAATTTATTATATTCGAATGCAAATTGTAACATAAATTTGTAGGAAGAAGATATCGGCCAATATTTTCTGAATAAAGGTTTGTAATAAGTTTTTCTGTTTTTTTTAGCTTAAATTAGCTTAAACCGGATAATATGGTCGCTTAAACCGGTAGTGCACTTTATGGGGGTAGAATCTTTCATGTTTTCCGTGTGTGGCAGGGTTATAAAAACAGTATCTACCACATTCATTTGTTATTTATTGAATATGAAAGTATTCGGTTGAGCTATTAAGAACACGTTTTCGAGTTTTGACTGGATAATTGTGAAATAAATTATAGACATTTAGTCACGTAAATTGCATTTTGTCAAATATTCAGAGGGTTCACCTTGGAAGGTTGCACATTTTTGCGCACTAAAAAGATTTTAATTGTACGGCTTTTTCAATTTTTTCGATGTTTACTCAGAACGGCAACATAGTATGTTACATTGTAAGAGTCGAAGTACCAAGGGCATTGTAAATGAAATGTGAATGTCTCAGTTGGTAAGGTGGAAATATATAACACCATGTGCGTCTCTAAAATTAAGAAAACTAAGGAATTCTATTTTATCAAAAATATCTCCATGTGTAGGTATGCAGTTTTTGGTAGTTGCAGGCGTCAAAATAAAAAAAAACGTGATTAAAAAATAACCCCCCCCCAAAAAAAAAAAAACGGGGCACCAAACAGCTTAAGCAAGTATAGCTTTCCTTTAAAGGCATAATTGTCTTTGAGAATAAAAAATTATAAATATTTGAATTTTACGGACGAAAAGCGTTGCTAAATTTGCTAATTTTGATCATATATTTTATTCATTGGCAACGTTGCTAATTGGTTTTGATTGTTTACTTTAACGTATGCTCGGTACCGTCCTGCAAATTTATGATTTTAGAACAGCCAAAAGAAAATCTTAGAAAATAGTGGTTCTATGGTATAAATACTTGTAAGGTGGGTCCAAGGGATAGAAGATGCTTTTATTTTGATGTTCTTAGTACGTTAATGCCTACTTTTTTTATTCGTAATTCTTATGTGTCTTATAATACTTTTGCTGAATTACAATTAAATCGTAGAATTTCAGTTAAACGAGAAAAAAAATATAGTTTTTTAGTACCGGGTTTTGACCGAATTATGTTTGAAAACAAATTGTTACATTAATTAGTAAGGAGGAAATATTGGCAAATAATTTCTGAACGAACGTTTCAAACAAGTCTTTTTTTTCATTTTAACTGTTCATAAAGTTCATGTGGGATAGAATCTTTCGTTTTCCATATATGGCAGGATAATAAAAACGTAGGCTATCTACCTCACTCATTTTTCCTTCATTGAATTTGGAAGCATTCGATTGAGCCATTAAAAACCTGTTTGCTTTTTTTTTGGCTGGATAATAGTGAAATAAATTAAAGACTTTTAGTCACGTAAGTTATATTTTTGCCAGACAATCAGATTGTTCGCCTTAGAAGTTTGTATATTTTGCCCTCTAATAAGGTTTTAATTGTACGACTCTTCCAAGTATTTGATGTTGACTCTGAACGGCAACATGATATACTGCAGTATAAGCTCTGAAGTACCAAGGACAGTGTAAAAGAAATCTGAATGTTTCAATTTGTTAAGTAGAAACTTACAAAACCATGTTTGTTTTTAAAATTACGAAAACTTGGGAAGTCTATTTATATCGAAAAATACCTCCATATGGAATAAAGATCACGTCACTAGACTTCACAGTTTCTGCTGGCGGTGATAATCTCTGTTTTATGGCCCTTCAGCCAGGAAGCTGGTTGAATGTTGGGGCCAGCCATTCTGGGCTTTGGCACTTCGTTCCGGTTTAGCTTCCCCAGATTTCTCCTGGTACCCATTTAGAGCTTGGTCGACTCTGACTGAGTTTACAGAGTCACGCCACCGACCCCTGTTGCAAACCAAATAACCAGGGAGACCACGACTCGGACCCCTGTCCTGAAGGACAAAGTATTTTGTGTCTAGCGCCCTAATCACTCGGCTAGTAGCGGATGCCAAATATTAATAATAACAATAAAACAAAGCAGGTGGACAATTATCGAAACTTATGCTCTTAACGTATGGTACTAAACAATTTGGGAAAGTGTGGCATTTATTCGAAGTGTAATTGTCGCTTGGAATCAACAGGTTTTTTATGGATGAATTTGTGCGGACAAAACACGTTGTCAAAAACACTTGTAAAGTGGGATAATCGAGTTGGATGGAAGAAGGTTTTTGCAGTGAAGAGTAAGTCCGAGTTTTCTTGTGCAGAATGTTCTCACCCGATCAAGGTGGTTATTTCAAGAGAGATCGATGGAGAAATAAATTCCAGTAGACGAAGCTTGTTGACTCTCTTTACAGTTTCATTTTTGGAAAAGAAATTGGGGTGTTGACATGCCACCTTCAAAAGGGTAATAAGAATCTCCTTTGTTTTCGATACATTAAAGTTGATCGTCCATGCATCTGACCATTTTTCTATTTTATAAAGATCTGTCTGAAGGGAAAGGGAGGCTTTTGTAGGGTCTTCTTGTTTTGGGATGGCTGAGTTTGTCGTTGTATCATCGGCAAAGTGATGCATAGGGCTTGCAAGGTTGTCCCCCGTGTCATTTATGTAGATAAGGAAGAGTTTAGGTCCCAAGACATTGCCCTGGGGAACCCCTGCTTTCATTGGATATTTGTGGGAAATAAACCTGTCCAGGACAACCCGTAGTGAAATATCTAAAAGCCAGCTCTCAATAAATCTTAACAAACATCCGCGAACACCTTACGCATGGAGCTTTTTTCAGCAGGTCTCGGTGCCATACTCTGTCGAAAGCCTTGGCAATGTTTAATCACAATAGCCTAATGTTGTACCCACTTGCCAGATTTTCGATCCACTCCTGATGCTAAGTCGCTAGTTAGTCTAATGTTTAACGTTTCCTCCGGAATCCATATTGGTGATCACCTAGAAGGTTATTTGATTCCGGAAACTTTTGAAATGTTTTATTGGAGACGCTCTCATAGACTTTGCCAACGCAGGAGAGGAGGCTAATTGGCCTATAGGAGCCTACGCTCGTTGGATTGCCATCTGGCTTTAGGTAAGGTATAACATGGGTGGATTCCCATGTTTGTGGGAAGGCTCCGTAGCGAAAGCATATCTGGAAAAGCAATGACAAGGGTCCAGCTATTTTGACGCTTCAGGATTTGAGGACAACATTTGGTATGCTGTCAGGACCCGTGGCTTTTTGTCACATCATGATGCCGCAAAATGCGAAGGATCTTGGAGCAGAAAAACTCACACGATCCAGGAAAGTGACAATTCTCCACCAACTTTTTGCTGAAACATGTTGAAACTTGGTGGAAAATTCCTCCTTATACCGAACCCGGGACAGCCAAATTGCATGAACTGCTCCCTTGCGCGTGTTGATGAATGAAATCCTGTCCTCTTCGCTCTTTGAAAGTAGCTATCGCTTGTGTGCCTTTTGGCTTTGCTCGCGTAGCCTTCTTACACTGGGCGTTGAACCAAGGTTTGTCCTTACTGGACACCTGGTTCCGCATTGTGGAGATATTTTCTTTAACAGAGTCAACTATGACCTGTTGGTATTTCTCTGCAGCTTTCTCCAGGCCTTCAAGGAGAAAGTCTCTCCACTGCTGAGAACAAAGAGGGTTTCTCAAACCGTCCCAATCACCTCTTCTGTATAACCAGATTGTCCTCTTATGCTTTATTGGAGGCGGAATACGAAGGTTTCCACTTGAAATGGCGGCAACGTGATCACTTGTCAAAGCATTAGCGTCTACCTTAAAGGAGTCAGGGTGATCTGTAAAGAAGAGGTCAAGACGGGATGATCCGTTTGGTCTGTGATACGTGTCAAAATCGACAAGTTATTCCAGCCCTTATGAGAGATAGACGTCGTAAGTCCCACCCCTCCCTGTCAGTATTTTTACTGCGAAGCCCAAGTACCAAGCCATCAAGGTCAAAACATCCCACCCTCCCTGGACCCATCTTAGGCCTACTCGAAACTGGAAACCACAATATTCGATAGTTAATTACTATATGTTTATATTAATGCAAATTGTTTTTAGGGCTGCACCACATTCTCGTCAGTGTTGCCACGCTGAGCCGTAGAAATTTGTGAGTGTAAATGTGGTGAAGTCCTAAAATATCTGTGTGGGGCTTTCTTTTGTTATTTATCGTATATATGGGAATATTTGACAATTTCTTTGTTTTATTGCGATTGGATAATAGTAAAATAGATTGTAGAATTACAGTCAATGAAATTAAAGTTAGGAAAGAACAGTTAACTTTACCAGGAAAATAATTTTGAAAGTGACTGCAGGAAGTTAGTCGAATATTCAGCTCGAACTACATAGATACACAAGATTTTGACATCTATCTTAAGAATATTTTAATAAATATTTAAAGTCATTTTTTAATTCAAGTCTTTCTTTTTAGTGTGGAGACACTGGAGGTGAACAGTTTTTGTCGCCAGTTGGACGATCAAGGCACAGTTCTGCATCTAGTCTTCATTTGCAGCAGCGAGCTCGACCCTTGTCATCCGTGACTCAGTCATACCCTAGATCTGCTCCAATGTCTCCTCTTGTACATAATGAATGTCGGAGTAGGGCCTTACCTCCCGGAGACCCAAGGTAAGGCGCAGTAATTATTAGAAGTTGATAAATATGTAGCAAATATAAAATTATATGTTTACGCAAGTATATATATATATATATATATATATATATATATATATATATATATATATATATATATATATATATATATATATATATATATATATATATATATATATATATATATATATATATATATACTACTACTACTACTAATAACTCACTGCAGCACCAAGCCGCCTGAGGCCAACACAGCTACGCACGCTCCTCCTCCAACCTAATCTATTTAAAGCCTCCCTCTTTACACCCTCCCAGGAAGTTCCCATTTCCTTTAAATCCTTATTTATGACATCCTCCCAACCCAGACAAGGACGACCTGCTTTCCGTGTAGCCCCAGACGGTTGGCCAAAAAGGACAATCTTCGGTAATATGTCATCCTTCATCCGTAGAACGTGGCCTAGCCATCTCAACCTTTCTTTCATTATAGCCCCAGAAAGCGGATATATATATATATATATATATATATATATATATATATATATATATATATATATATATATATATACATATATATATATATATATATATATATATATATATATATATATATATATATATATATATATATATATATATATATATATATATATATATATATATATATATATATATATATATATATATATATGGCTATGATGGGAAAATGGGAAAACCTAACCTCGTCTAACCAAACCGAATCTTATCTAACCGAATCTGTCATGATCAAACCTTTCTTTAAATTGAAAACGTTGACTGGCAACTGTATATATATATATATATATATATATATATATATATATATATATATATATATATATATATATATATATATATATATATATATATATATATATATATATATATATATATATATATATATATATATATATTTATATATATATATATATATATATATATATATATATATATATATATATAAATATATATATATATATATATATATATATATATATATATATATATATATATATATATATATATATATATATATATATATATATATATATATATATATGAAATCTTGCCTTGCCTATCAATCTTAATTTTTCACCTGAGGTCTTACATAGTACTAAGGACTTCTTCGTTCTTATTGAGATTCCCTGTATCGAGATAGTCGCCTGGAAACCTTATATTTTGAAAAATGTTGACTTTTCAGGAGAAGAAAAAACGATGTTTTTATAGGTTGTGAGGTGAAATAAATGTTAATAAAAATGTAAGCTTATCTATATACCACAAATGTATTCCCATTTTATAACAATAAATGTAAGGTTTTGACTGTGCAAAGTTCAAACGGTGCGTTAAAAAGGGTGTGCTTTCTATTTTTCTTGTAAATCATCATTTCATTGGTTTAAAGTTTTTCTTGCTTTCCCGTACCTGAAACTGAAAGTCACCATTCGTCAATGGTATGCATATAATTTTAATACTGTGCTAATTGAAGCACCAAGGACAGTGAAAGTGAAATCTCATTGTTTGAATTGGTTAAGTGGACACTTTTACAACCATATTTTAAACATATTTTATGTATTAAAAACATACTTTAAAAATTAGAAGAAAATCGAAAGTTAATATTGAATGAAAAGGACTATATATGCAGTTATACAGTTTTTGGCACCAGTAGGGGCCTCATTAAGAAAAATAAATAGTGAAAAATAAGCGAAAGATAATAATAATATAAAAAAAATATGTGGCACCAGATTGCATAAGAAGTAAACCAACATATCGTTAATGTTTGAGTTTTCACAGGCAGAAAGTATTGTCAGATTTAAATAATTGTTTTGCTTATTTATTTCTACGGCTCAGCGTGGCAACACTGACGAGAATGTGGTGCTGCCCTAAAATTAATTTGAATCTATATAAACATATAGTAACAAACTATCGAATATTGTGGTTTTCAGGTACGAGTAGGCCTAAGATGGTTCTTGGGAGGGGGATGTTTTGCCTTTGAATGCTTGGTACTTTAAACATTACGATATCTTATATTATTGTATTATTTTCTATTGTTCTTTCTAGTATTGTTTTAGCAGCTATGTTAGAAACTAGAAGAAGTATAAGCTAGAAGAAATAAGAAGAAGAAGTATAGATTAGATTTGAAAGTTAATCGTAAAGTAAAAGCTGTTAAAGAATCCTAAATACTTCAAAGTTATATAGTTCAAGGCCTGTGTGGGTTAGACACTCCATGCACACTGACTTTGATTCAAAAATTTTGTGGTAGAACGCAATAAAAATAATGGGTATCCACCGTATTTCCGGTGCTTAATTTAAAAAAATGGTGCATATCCGCCTTGTTTCCGGTGCCTAATTTTAAAGAAATGGCGGATATCCGTCTTGTTTCCGGTGCCTAATAAAAAAAATGTGGAAAATTGCTGTGAAAGCTCTATTATAGAAACTAAACAGAATAATCTTCTAAGAAAAAACTAGATAGAAAAAATTAGCTATTTTTCGATTCAAAGAAGTAATAAGATAAGCTAAAGATAAATTTATGAACAAAACAGTATGTATAACATTTTCGAACAACCATCAGGGAAATTCGTTGGGTTGTTAAGTAAGATTGTTTCCATCCTTACAATCAGTTACACATTAAAAACTTCACTTGTAAAACCGAAGCCTTAATAAAAAAAAAAGTCAAATCATTGTTAACTTACAAGAAGGTAACATGTCAACTTACTCCTGATCTTGTTAACATTTTCTGTCAACCTTTTACCTTCCGGTAGGACATTCCTCACCCGTGGTTGTGCAAAACAAAGAAATAAAGATGCTTTTTGAGTACTTCAAGCCTTCAATTTAATTCAATTATAATATGGCAATATTATCGTGTGTTGTTGCAACCTCAAAAGAAAAGAAATTCAAGGAAAATTTCTGTTGGTCGGAACCTGTCCCCCTGCGGAAAATTCCACCTCCTCGGAAAATTCCACCTCCTCGGAAAATCCCTCCCTATGTAGAAAATTTTCCTCCCGGATGAAATAACGATCGTTTTTTTTTAAGTATTTTGAAAATTAGGTTAAAATTATTAATACGACCGTCTGGCGTTGTTGAATATTTTATATCCAAAATATACGAATAATTTGAATGGAAGAAACTGTCAAGTATTTGTGTTCAGGTGTCTGTAATTTCAGTCAGCATGACGTTCAGTGAGGGATTGCACTCAACAGCTTTTTAAGGTTACTTGGTGATCGGATGAGTAATGCGTACAGGTCACACACGAACAGACACACACTCGATTTTATGTATAGATTAGAAGAAGAAATAAATTGAGCAGTTTTTGGCGAAAAAAAAAACTAGGTAAAGAATATTATTATTAGAATCAATGAACCAATGCATAGATTAAGAATATGAGCCGTAAGAGAACGATGATAAGTCATACCTTAGAGTTTGCTAACTTCAGCCCCCACCCTCTCCCTCAAGGAGTTTCGATAATTAACCAGGTGCTTTCTTATGAATGAGCAGCAGCAAGGTCATGACCAGGTGCTAATTATTTGTAACTTCCCAAAAGGTAGCATTTCAACATACTATTGAACTGGTTAACATTAGCGCATTATAGATAAAGAATATTGATCATAAGGGAGCAGTGAGACGATTTTGCTTTTTGCATTTTTTTTTTCTTTTTTTTTGAGGGCAGTTGTAGTTAATCCTATGTAAAATAAAAATAGCCTAGTCTTGAGCTTTAACTTATGGACTGAGTTTGAAAATAAAAATTATTTTGACTGAAGAAACAGAAATAGACATAATCGAGCCAAAGATAAATGTTTGCTCAAAAACACACGCACTTGGAAACCCCTGTGCGGCTCGATCAAATAAAAACACTTATGGTCGGTTCTTTCAGTTCTACCATCGAAAATAAAAGAGAAGAATCTTTTTCAGTTGACAATTTGTTATTATTAAATTATTGTTATTAATCAATTATTACTAAATATCTTTGAATCATTAATTAGTTTTAATATTAGTTAGTTTTTAATTTTAATTAATTATGTTTTTAATTAATATTATTATTATAATCATTAATACAATTAAATTATTATTATTATTAAACTGTTATTTATATACTGTTATTAAATATGTTATTTAATTGTTATTAAGTTTTTTTTAGTAAATATTATTATTATAATTGTTAATACATTAAATTAATATTGCTATTAGTTTTTTTTTAGTTGTTATTAGTAATATTAATATTGTGATTATTGCATAATCATTTTAATTTTTTTTCTAATTTTAGGCGTCGTCATATGTCTGCAGGGATTGTTGGTGTTAACCCTCGGTTCATAGGCGGCGATATACCTTGCAGTGACATGGGATTGGACAATCAGAATAATCTGCCAGCACTTCTTAGATCTCAATCTGTACCTTTACAACAGGTAACATTATCATTCTTTTTCTCTGTTCTTACATTGTATTCTGTTTTATAGTTTACTTGGTCTTCAGTTTTTATACAGTTTCCTTAACCTTTTATTATGCATTGCTGAGTTTAGTGTACATCGTACTATCTTGCTAAGCTTAAAATACGTTGTAATCCAATGTTTTAATTCACACCGATTTCCGGTATTTCTGCATATTATATTTTCGTATATCGTCTGATGTCCACATAGCCTCTTCAGTGTAATCCTTGCAAATCTAGGCTTGAAATTAGTCATAGTGTGTTGCTTCCTACTGTATTTCGTCTTTTTTCATAGCGTGCGCGACCTTTATGTTACTTTCTTAGCGTCAAAATGTCCTGGTAAAAGCGTAAAACACGGTATACTGCGCCTCTATATACTACTCTTTTGTTAAAGTTTGCTGCTGGAATTCCTGCCATCTCTATTCGCATTCACCCCTGTGCCCGAACCATTAGTGTGCAGGGGTTTGTCTCTTCGAGTCCCATCAATACAGCAAAAAATTATGCTGTGCATCGATAACAGACTTTTCATAGCATCTTCCAAACATTAGGAAGCCTAAAGAATACACTTTCGATTTGGA
Source organism: Artemia franciscana (assembly GCF_032884065.1). Taxonomy (NCBI): domain Eukaryota; kingdom Metazoa; phylum Arthropoda; class Branchiopoda; order Anostraca; family Artemiidae; genus Artemia; species Artemia franciscana. The sequence continues at coordinate 8,203,947 of NC_088872.1, forward strand.
TGTGGAATTCTCCTCGTCGAAAAATCAAATTCTAATTATCATAATTCAATTCATTTTCTGCTAACCATGGAATTACCTATCGATGGTTTCACAAATATCACCCATTTCTTGTCCCACCAGTGGATGCACAGGACTGTCAGTATGCAGAAGTTTGTCTGTTCTGGACCCATTGATGAAACCGTAGCATTTTTTCTATCAATTTTCTACTGTTGTAATGAAGGCTATGAATACCATTTTTCCTACTGATTGCTAAGATAACATAATTCATTAATTAATATTATTTCTGTCTCAGCCCCGGTAGGTGAGGCATAATTTAACTATATAAGTTAGGTAAACTTAATCTACCATAATCTACCTATATTGGGAAAAGATGTCATCAATAGAAGACAGTAGGCTAGTTAAAGAAGCATTTTTAATGATACTTCAAGATAGGAGGAAGGAATCGTGGCCAAATCAGGTGAAGGATATATTAGACCGTGCAGGGCTAGGTAATTGCTGGAATAAGGGAGAGGGGATAGGAGGGACGGTAGAGACTGTATCTAGGTTAGTTGCTACTAGGCTAGAGTCTCAGGAAGTTCAGGTTTGGCAAGCTGAGAAGGCCACCTCGACGTTCTTTGGGCTATATGTTGGGGTCAAGGAGAACTGGGCCGAAGAAATTCACCTAAAAATTGGATTGGCTCCGGAAGATCTGAAATGTCTAATGAAGGGGGAATTTTATGCCTCTTGGAGAACGTAGGAAATATTCAGGGAGGGATAGATTGAGGGATGGTCCTTACAGTTGCCCTGTGTATGGAGAGATGGACGAGTCTTGGCATCATTTTTATAGAGGAATGTAGGGAGTTGAGGGAGCTTTTTGCATTACTGCACTTACAGCGCTTAGTGACTTTATCTGACTTTAACAGGCGAATAGAACATTCAATTTCCCTTCAAACGAACATCCGAAATTATCCAGGGGGAATATAGACGAATTATTGGGAAGGCGGATTTTCCGCAGGAGGTAATTTTCCTTGCTATAATTACCTATGAGGCATAATTTACCTATATACCTCTATAAGTTAGATAAACTTAATCTAGGATAATCTACCTATATTGGGAAAAGGTGTCATCAATAGAAGATAGTAGGCTAGTTAACGAAGCATTTTTAATGATGCTTCAAGATAGGAAGAAGGATTCGTGGCCAAATCAGGTGAAGAATATATTAGACCGTGCAGGGCTAGGTACTTGCTGGAATGAGGGAGAGGGGATAGGAGGGACAGTAGAGACTGTATATAGGTTAGTTGCTACTAGGCTAGGGTCTCAGGAAGTTCAGGTTTGGCAAGCTGAGAAGGCCACCTCGACGTTCTTTGGGATATATGCGGAGGTCAAGGAGAACTGGGTCGAAGAAATTCTCCTAAAAATTTGATTGGCTCCGGAAGATCTGAAATGTCTAATATATGTAAGGGGGAATTTTATGCCTCTTGGAGAACGTAGGAAATATTCAAAGAGGGATAGATTGAGGGACGGTCCTTACAGTTGCCATGTGTATGGAGAGATGGACGAGTCTTGGCATCATTTTTATAGAGGAATGTAGGGAGTTGAGGGAGCTGCGCTTGGAAATATTTGGTAGGGATGTTGGGGGGAGAGATTGGATTTTGTAAATTTTGAGAAGTAGATATTATATAAATAACATTGGAAAGTTCTTCCAGATAGGTATAAGGTATCGTGATGATTTTCTTAAATAATCAGTTTTATTGTCTTCTCAGTCTATATTTTATTGCTGTATTTTTTCGCTTGTTCTGTGTATGTCACCATTCCCCAATTGGGCTTTCGTGTGAATAAATCCATCTATATTTCTATGCTGTACACTTTCCTTCAAATTATTGTCGCTATAATCTTGGAACAATGCTGAAAATAATCTTAGTGATGAAGGGGGTATATTCAGGGTATGTACCCAGACTTTTATGCAGGAACTGGTTCGGGGAAGGCAATAATAAAAGGCCCCGAGCCTCTCCCCCCTGTACGTGTCTTGGATGTGAATAAATAAAAAAAAATGCTAGTTTTTTCAACTGAAATTAAGGGGTAACATTAAAACTTAAAATGAAATTATTTCATATATGAAGGGATTGATCCCCTCCTCAAAGATTGCTCTCCACGCTAAAGTTTTTAGCCTTTTTAAGAAAGCTTTCTATTCCATAATAAAACAGCACTTGGGTTTTAGGAGTCGTTCTTTAAAAAGTGGGACACACAGTCAAACCTTAAAGTAAAGAGCAAGGTATTGAGAAGGGGGCAACCTTTCATATCTATATATATAAAAATAAGTTGTCTGTGGATGGATGGATGGATGTGTCAGGTGACGTCACCTGAAAAACTGGATCTGGTGACGTCAAAACTGAAAAAACTAAAAAAAGGCAAAAACTACAAAAAAAACTAAAAACTAATAAAAAAAATAAAAAAGCTAAAAAACTAAAAAAACTATAAAGGTAAAAACCAATAAAAAACTAAAAAAAAACTGAAAAAACTAAAAAAAGGCAAAAACTACAAAAAAAAACTAAAAACTAATAAAAAAAGTAAAAAAGCTAAAAAACTAAAAAAACTAAAAAAACTAAAAAAAGGTAAAAAACTAAAAAAAATAAAAAATAAAAAAAAACTAAAAAAAAGGAAAAAACTGAAAAATAAGCTAAAATAAAGGTAAAAACCAATAAAAAACTAAAAAGAAAAAAAGGAAAAAACTAATAAATGACGACACTCAAAGAGAAAGCGACCAGGACAAAAGGAATGTTCGATTAGCAATCAACAAAGCACCGGGACACAGGGAGTATAAATGACGACCAGGACATAAGTAAAAAAAAAAAATTATCTATATATATAAAAATAAGTTGTCTGTGGATCTGTGGATCGTGGATCAGGTGACGTCACCTGAAAAAACTGGATCAGGTGACGTCAAAACTGAAAAAACTAAAAAAAGGCAAAAACTACAAAAAAAACTAAAAACTAATAAAAAAAATAAAAAAACTAAAAAACTAAATAAACTAAAAAAAGGCAAAAACTACAAAAAAAACTAAAAACTAATAAAAAAGCTAAAAAACTAAAAAAACTAAAAAAAAAGGCAAAAACTACAAAAAAACTAAAAACTAATAAAAAAAAAATAAAAAAGCTAAAAAACTAAAAAAACTAAAAAAACTAAAAAAAGGTAAAAAACTAAAAAAACTAAAAACTAAAAAAAAACTAAAAAAGGTAAAAACTAAAAGAACTAAAAAAGAAAAAAATAAATGACGACACTCAAAGAGAAAGCGACCAGGACAAAAGGAATGTTCGATTAGCAATCAACAAAGCACCGGGACACAGGGAGTATAAATGACGACCAGGACACAAGTAAAAAAAAAAAAATTAACAAAACTAAAAAGAAGGTAAAAACTACAAAAAAACTAAAAAGAAAAAAAAACTAAAAACTAATAAAAAAACTAAAAAATCTAAAAATCTAAATAAACTAAAAAAGAAAAAAAAAGGAAAAAAATAAAGGAGAAAAACAAAACTAAAAAACGAATGTATATACAGACCGGTACACCGGGATACAAATGACGACCGGGACACAGGGAATATAAATGACGACCGGGACACAGGGACACAACTACAACGGGGACACCGGGGGAAACAGGGGGATATAAATGACTACCGGGACAAAAAAACTAAAAAGAAAAAAAAAACTAAAAACTAATAAAAAAACTAAAAAATCTAAAAATCTAAATAAGCTAAAAAAGAAAAAAAAAGGAAAAAAATAAAGGAGAAAAACAAAACTAAAAAACGAATGTATATACAGACCGGGACACCGGGATACAAATGACGACCGGGACCCGGGACACAGGGAATATAAATGACGACCGGGACACAGGGACACAACTACAACGGGGACACCGGGGGAAACAGGGGGATGTAAATGACGACCGGGACACCGGGACAGGGAATGGTCGATTAGCAATCACCATCAACAAAGCTCAAGGGCAATCATTAGAATCATGAGGTATAGATCTGAATACAGATTGTTTTCCCATGGACCATTATATGTTGCATGTTCAAGAGTCGGTAAACCTGACAATCTATTTATATGCAAAGACAATGGGACAGCAAAGAATGTTGTATATTCGCAAGTTTTACGTAGTTAAAACCATATATATATATCTATCTATATTCACAGGTGGGACATAGGGACACAACTACAATGGCGCGTAACTATTAAGGCGCGTAACGACTTACGCGCGCGGGGGGGCTTGGGGGGGGCGCGAAGCGCCCCCACCAACTAGGTGTTGGGGTGGCGCGAAGCGCCACCCCAACAGCTAGTATGGAATAATTTCTTTTCGTTTTACGTTTTAATGTTGCTCCTTATTTTTAGTTGAAAATTTTTTTTATTATTCTTAGTTAAATTTAAATTCTGATTGTCTTTCAAATAATGCTGGTAAGTCTGGCTGACCCTCCATGAAAAGTTTCCTCCCCTCACGGTAAACTCCTCCGTGGAAAGTTCCTCCTTTTACACTTCCCCCCTGAAATCCTCCCTGGTTGATTCCATCCTCGCTGAAAATCCCCCTCCCCTTTGTAAAATTTCTGCGGACGATTCAGCCTAAACAATTCCCCTTGGCATACTTTCATTTTAAAAAGACTTTAATTTCTAAAGGTTTTCCGGTCACTGCGGATTGGATCGGACTCCGATCATTCCAATTCCTTCCTATAAATTTTTTACTGGAATCTAAAACTGCTTAAAATTTATCCGGGAAAATTCCCCCTGAACATCTCCACACGCAAAATTGACCCGCTAAACTTTTGGACCCTTAAACTATGAAGAACGGACGGTTTTGATCGGACGATTTTGGAGGAAAAGCAGTGTGGGAGGGTGGCCGTTTACCCTCCAGTCTTTTTGTTCACTTAGAAAGGGCACTCAAACTTTTAATTTCCGTTTAAGTGAGCTGTCTCTCGATGTTCTATGACGATTGGTTCGAAACGATCACTCGTGGTAAAAAAGGCAATAAAATAAACACACATCCAGGATTTGTCTTCGGGCCAAAAAAAAAAAAAAAACACAATTCCACATTTTTGCCGATAGGAGCTTGAAACTCTATAATATGGTTTTATGGCTTATGGTTTCAATACGCTGAATCTGATGGTGTGATTTTCATTAAGATTCTTTGACTTAATGAGAGTGTTTTCCCTTTTTTCGAAAATCAGGCAAATATTCTCAGGTTTGTAGCCTTTGATGGGTGCCATCTCACTCTACTTAGTTCGCTAACACGTACTGTTTGATCTTTTTTCTTTTTTTTAATCGGATGTTAACAAAGAGTCATAAGAGCATAGACATTAATCTAATATTTAGACAAAAAAAGAAGTGCTTGTGAGAGCAGATGGATAAATACTCTTACACTCTCAGGTGTATCTATAATGACCTCGGAAGCAAAATTAATTGACTAAAAATTGGCAGTTGCCCTTTTCGTGTGCAAATTTATTTTATGTTTTTTTCATACATGTCAAGTGTTTCAAAGATGAGTAGTTGGAATCAAAGGGCAAGAAATGATAGATAATGGCTAAGAAAAAGCGTGTGAACCAAATTACATGCTTTAATAACTATATGGATCGTTTTAGCCTGGGAATATTTCTCTGGCCAGAGTAGGTTACCTTCAAATGAGTCAAGTTACAAGAAGAAATTAGCGAATGGATTTCATCAAAATTGCCAACTAGCAAAGATGAAGCTCATTATATATCGAGACAGCGAGACGCTTTGTAAGTTGCCCCTTACACCCAGGCAAAGCTCAGCTGATTAATAAGGGGTTAAGGGGCCTTACTAGACTGCTTGTGCCGCCTCTCTCCACTTGTCGCCCTGTAATGCCTCATATTGCTTCCCTGAATCATATAAAAAATCGTTTGATAATATCAATAAGAATTGCCAAAAATTAGTTATAATTCAGGATTCGTGTCAGAAGCCCCTCCCTCTCCCTACGTATGTGCATATTTTGACCTCATACGATCTAAATAGAAAATACCAAAGAGCTGGGGAGACTATGATCGTTATTTAATATTGAATTTTTTTATTTAATATTCATTCTCATTGATAATGAACTTCTTTTTTTTTTGCTTGACTAGCTTGATCTTAAAGAAAACTGATACGCCAACTAAAACATGACTCTAGATTGAATAAAATAAGAATTAATAAAACAATAATTAGGCTAAAAGAAATAATAAAAACTACATTAATTTAGGTTAGATATAGTGAATTGAATGAATAAATGACCCTTTGGCTAGGAAAATACTATTTTATCTTGTAAAGCAAATGTAAATTGGAGTTGAAATTTTATTGGAGTCAATTTAATGTGCTTAATTAATTTAATCTGTTCAATCTATTTAGTTTTTGTGTTCTATAGGTTTTTTTATCTGCCTTTTTTTCCTTTTATTTTTTTCTGTTTAAGTAAATGACTTTTTTTTTCTCCGAGTAAGTCACTCTTTTGTCTTCCTCCTTCTTTACAGGTTAATAAGTCTTTGAGGGAATAGTAAAATGTAATATTATATTTGTATTTCATTATGAATAAATCTTATCTAAAATAAATACGTCCTTTGCTTGGGAATTTTATTCCTCAGAACTAAGAAGACGAACTTCAGTGTAGAGAGTGATTGACTGAGGGGGGACGGTGTCTTTTATCAACTTCCTGTTTGTAAAAAATGTAATTTTAGCAACTAAAAGCAGTTAATTTTTAGAAAGCAAGATTTTTGTTAAGTGAATGGAAAGTGACGTTAAAACGTGTAATGAAGAGAAATTATCCTAGATTTTGAAGGAAGGTCTGTCCCCATCTTCTTATCAACCTCCACTTTTCGCGTTAAAGTTGGACTTATAATAAGTACATTGTGGTGAAAAGTTTAACATCCTTTATCTCCTTTATCAAATATAGGATGATCTTTGATGTTTTAGGTTTAAGCACCGTTATGTACTTTCGTTTGATTTTTTCCCATAACGACAAAAAAAGACTTAAGGCCGAAAATTTGAATGTGTAACAAAAAATCATGCAGCTAAAAACACGGATAAAAAAAGGAAAAATAAATGTAATGGTCTGAAGGGCGTTAAGCTCAAAATATTTCCTCGATAAATCGTGCATCCAAGAATGTAGCTAAAGAAAAAGAGAAGAAAGTATAATTGTGTGAAGGTGTATTACACTCAAAATTGTTCCACTATAAGAGTGAAACTTTTAGCACCCACAATTAACAGAAAATCATTTATCGGCTAACGCAACTAACGCAAACACGTCCCTCAATTTCTAGTTTATTAAGTGGGAGTCTATAAGGAAAAAATGTACTTTTGTGGAAGAGCTCTAATTTATAAGAAAAAAAACTCATCACACAGAGAATATTAAGTCAGGAATTGTAGGTGCTAAGATCTTTAATCCCGGAAATCTTTTGATTTCAGGCTATTGCCATCATTGTTACAAAATTACTTAATTACTAAAAGCTGGAAAGCTATTAAAAACGATTTATTACGATAGTTTTGACTGGTCGGTTCACTAACTGGTTTTTACTTAAAATAAGAAGATAAACTCGTCAAATGACTCTATTGCGCGAACGTACGTGCTTGACGACATGTGCCATCTTCACGCTATGTTAATGTGGTAGGAGCCCCCTAATCATGTTTGTACATAAGGGAATGGAACTCCTGACTTAAATACTTATTTCGTAAGGGTGGAGTGTTTTTCTGGGGCTCGACATAAAAAGATTTATTTTAATATCTTCATCTATTTGAAATAAAGCTGGCTTAATCTGTAGGGGAACAGGAAGGGGATTTGCTAAGTTCTTGTTATCAGTGCATCTTTCAGAGGCTAGTGTCGGATCTCAACTAAATTTTGTGGGAAAAAGAATTAGGTTGCTAAATGTGGACATTCGGGCTATAGGTTTGACACGTCCTTATTGGAGTGGGGGTTCAAAATCTCTTGTCGAAAGCCTCATTACTTGATAGACCGAAGGAATCAGTTCAGCTAGACTTGAAACCCGGCTATATTTATAGTTTTCGGTATCCCTTCGCGATCTGACATTTACGAGCTGTATTTCTTTCATACATATCATACAGAAAGACTTGTCAGATCTTAATCAAATTCGATAAGGACTGTCAACTGTGTTTTTCGTTGTGTTTTCGGAGGTTTGGGGTGGGTTGTGTCATAATCCGATTACTTAAAGGGGATTTGGCGCTAGGAGCAAAACATCTTGCAAGGTTTTAAGCTTTGTTTAATTTCGTGTTTAAGTTTTTAAATATCTGGCTTTTCATTTATTTGAAATAAAGCTGGTTTGATCTGTAGAGGAACAGGAAGGGGGGTTGCTAAGTTCTTGTTACGAGTGCATCTTTCAGAGACTAATGTCGAATCTCAACTAAATCTAGTGGGAAAAAGCATTAGGTTGCTAGATGTGGACATTCGGGCTATGGATTTGACACGTCCTTAGTGGAGTGGGGGTTCAAAATCTCTTGTCGAAAGCCTCATTACTTGATAGACCAAAGGAATCAGTTCAACTAGACTTGAAACCCGGCTATATTTATAGTTTTCGGTATCCCTTCACGATCTGACATTTACGAGCTGTATTTGTTTCATACATATCATACAGAAAGACTTATCAGATCTTAATCAAATTCGATAAGGACTGTCAACTGTGTTTTTAGTTGTGTCTTCGGAGGTTTGGGGTGGGTTGTGTCTAATCCGATTACTTAAAGGGGATTTGGCGCTTGAAGCAAAACATCTTGCAAGGTTTTAAGCTTTGTTTAATTTCGTGTTTAAGTTTTTAAATATCTGGATTTTCATTTATTTGAAATAAAGCTGGTTTGATCTGTAGAGGAACAGGAAGGGGGGTTGCTAAGTTCTTGTTACGAGTGCATCTTTCAGAGACTAATGTCGAATCTCAACTAAATCTAGTGGGAAAAAGCATTAGGTTACTAGATGTGGACATTCGGGCTATAGAAATGACACGTCCTTATTGGAGTGGGGGTTCAAAATCTCTTGTCGAAAGCCTCATTACTTGATAGACCGAAGGAATCAGTTCAACTAGACTTGAAACCTGGCTATATTTATAGTTTTCGCTATCCCTTCTCGATCTTACATTTATGAGCTATATTTATTTCATCCATATCATACAGAAAGACTTATCAGATCTTAATTAAATTCGATAAGGACTGTCAACTGTGTTTTTAGTTGTGTCTTCGGAGGTTTGGGGTGGGTTGTGTCTAATCCGATTGCTTAAAGGGGATTTTGCGCTTGAAGCAAAACATCTTGCAAGGTTTTAAGCTTTGTTAAATTTTGTGTTTAAGTTGCATATTCAAAACCGTAAATCGGCCATTTTACAGACGAAATTCGTACAGTTTTGTCACATTGGTAATTAAAATACAAGCTTTATGAAAATATAGATCCATAAAAGTTAGTCTCAATTCTGTTCATTTTGTCATTGATTCTTGGACATAAAACTTATTTTTGGATTAGTCTAATTGCATGGCAAACTGCAATTAAGGAATATAATATCCAAGCTTCATTCCATGGGACAGATTCGCATTTTTACTCTAAAACTGTGGGTTGCAGTTACTGCAACAATTCATGAGGCCTTGACACAAACAGTTCTAGTTCATTTGACTGCTTAAAAGTCAAAATTTTTCTTCGCAAACTCTTTTTATGATAAATAAAATATGTAAACAGCCAAATTAATGAGTTGGACTGATGATGTACTGTTCCGTCGGATGAAGTCTTTGTTTTTGAAAAAAAAATACTTTTAATGTATAATTCTTACCCTTGTAAATATCTGACAAACACGCTGTTTAAATTAGTTTTCTTCGAGTGAACCACTCAAACTATAAGCCTAAATCCAACCAATCCAATTCTAACTTAGTTAAACCAACTCTGAGAATTATCCTCAGATCGTAATTCACTCCCCACAAATGGAAGTGAAAATGCCCCTTTGCAGCAGTTATTTTAGCTTTTGGGAAAAACTTCAAGGCTCTCAATACTCCCATGTTTCTTTTTATTTGAAGAACATCATGGAGTGACTCCCTTTTTCTTCTTTGTAATGTATTAAGTCTGAGACACCAAAAGCGGGCTATTTCACTTCACTTTTATCTTTTATATGATACAGGATTGGCTTTTATTTATTTTTTTGCCAAGGTAATAAAAAGATCAAATAGGCATTTGACCGTTTGAATATACTTAAAATTGTCTCAAAGTACCAAAAATATAAAAATAAAATTATTTTTTGCCCCCTGGGCCAACTTTTTGTCTACTCGTACCTGAAAATCGTGATTTTCTTAGATTCATCTTTAGGCGGATCCAAAATTTTGAAGTTTAGGGCAGTATCAAATTTTTGCTAGTGTAGCAATGTTGATCCACGAAAATAAATAAGCGAAGCTATTTAGCTGAATTTGAAGTTTTCCTCCATTAATAATTTGTTGATTCTCGAGCATAAATACACCTTCAAAGAAAGCTATGCCCTCCTATGCTATTTCGTGTGTTTAGTTGTTGTTGTTTTTTTGCTAATTCTTCATCCAAATTTCTTTTTCTTTTTTTAATTTAGCGCCTGCTAATATAGAAAACTGCATAATTGCATATGGGGATCTTTTTATTAAAAATTGGATTTCCGATTTTTTCATGTTTATAAGATGGATATGCACACATGGTTGTAAAGTTTTTAATAAACCAAATCCAATAATAGATTTCACTTTCATTGTCCTTTTTACCTTAAAGAAGTATTCTAAGTTTTAAAGGGAAATTTTTTTCCCTTTTTTTTCATAAGTTTTTTCAGTTTTTTTCAGTTTTTAATCAGCTTTGCTTTTCAACCAACTGCAGGAGTGAAAATTTTTAAGTTTTAAAATTACTTTTAATATTATTTTTTATTATTTTTTTATTTATTTTTGAATGTAAGTGAACATGCTCTGTGTTAAAAATATATTATTAAATTTTATCGTTAACAAAATATTACGGTGATTTTGCGTATAATAACCGCATATCAAAAGTTGCCAATGCATCCTGATAAGAGGAATAACACCATTTTTTATGCTTTACTCTTTTTTTTTCTTTTTCAGATGATGTGTGGTGACCCAAGCTCAACTCCCTCAACCCCCTTGGGTTCAGCGCCTTTCCAGTTTCCGCCCAGTCCATGGTTGGAGACCCCGGGAATGACTCCAACCCCCGTGCCATCCGAGTGTTATGATTTTGGACCTGATGCCATAGATGCAGATAGTCTACATAGTATAATTAGTGAGGTAATTAAATAAAACGTATATGGTTTATAAAAAGTAAGCAGAAAAATTTTCATCATTTAAATAAATAAATAACAAACTATCTATTATATAGCTAATATTAAATAGCTGTATAATAAATATATAACAATTTAATTTATAATAATAAGTGCATTACATAACATACAAATATAATATATTTTTATGTAATATAACTGCATAAATGGAATAAATTACATAACTAAACTTCTGTATCAAAACATATATAATCAAGCAGAAAACTTATATGGTATATGAAATTTGTGGTATTGAAAATTTATATATTTGTTCTTTTTGTACTAATACTGGTAACAATTCGTAAAAAGGTTCCCAACTCTATTTGTGATAATTTTAATCAAAAAAAGACTCAGTGGACGTTCATCTCCTACATACTACTACTACTACTAACAACTCACTGCAGCACCTAGCTGTTTGAGGCTAACACAGCTACGCCCGCTCCTCCTCCTTCCTAATCTATTCAAAGCCTCCCTCTTTACAGAAAATGCTCCGTTATTAGTCTTAATCAGGGTTGCCACCATTAGTGATTTATCTCTATGTCTTGTGATTTTTTATATTGCCGAAAAAAAATCCCTAAATCAGCCCACAAATCACTAGATTATTGAAGAAACTACTAAATCATTCAAAAATGACTAAGATCTAGCGATCTTTCCTCACCGGGTGGCAACCCTGGTCTTAATGCAAATTGAAGCAATGGAAAAGTTGTATATGTAGCCATGGAAAGAATTCTCGTCCCATCCAATTCTTGATGATCTTCCATTTGTGTTTTGCTTTCAACTCATTTTTTCTTCTGTTAAATTACCAAGGACTTCCAAATGAAAAATTGTTTCCCCTCTGGGTCCATCTTAAGCCTATTAAAACCGAGATTTTGTACGATTTTTCTTTTAGTGTTTATACAACTATTGAAATTCCTTCGTTGCGTAAATTCTCTCCTTTGTTGCCACTCTGAATTGTAAAAGAAAAGAAGCAGAATTTTTCTTATTTACAAACAAGCCCAACCAATCCAGCAATCCACACGATGGTAAAACTGGTAAAAATTGTAAAACTGTGTTCAATAGGGCTTTTCAACAAATAGAGGCTAGTGGGAATAAGTAAAAATTAAGTAATAAAAGTGATACTGTTTGAACCGATAGAAAACGATGATTTTATTGATATGTCAATAGTCAAACAGTTCGTGGTAAGGGACTGTAGTAAGGAGCGACACGGCTCAATAGTAACCGAAACTCTAAAAAATGGAAATTTGATACCAATAGTTGCATCAAAAGAATCGCATTTTGATGCTGATATATACTTGCAGCCCCTCCAACGGGAGGGGCTGCAAGTTACAAACTTTGACCTGTGTTTACATATAGTAATGTTTACTGGGAAGTGTACAGACGTTTTCAGGGAATTTTTTTTTGGGTTTCGGGGAGAGAGTTGAAAGGTGGTGGTTACGTGGGAGGATATTTCCACGGAGGAATTTCTCATGGGGGAACATAATTTCAATGAAACGTTCGTAAAAATTATAAGTTATAGTTGCCTTTTTAAGTAATCAAAAAATTGGAGGGCAACTAGGCCTCTTCCCTCGCTCCTTTATTCTCAAAATCTTCCGATTAAAACTCTGAAAAAGCCATTTAGCCCCAAAAAATTAATATTCAAATTTTGTTTTAATTATTCATATGCGGAGAGCCAAGATCAAACCATGCATTAATTCAAAAACGTCCCGAAATTTAAAAATACAAAAAAACGAGTTTTTTTTAAATGAAAGTAAGGAGCGACATTAAAACTTAAAACGAACAGGAATTACTCCGTATATGAAAGGGGCTTTTCCTCCTCAACGCCCCGCTCTTTACGCTAAAGTTTGACTCCTTCTCTTAACTCTACATTTTAAAACAGTAAAAAACTCTAGCGTAAAGAGCGGGGCGTTGAGGGGGGAAAGCCCCTTTAATATACGGAGTAATTTCTGATCGTTTTAAGTTTTAATGTCGCTCCTTACTTTCACTTAAAAAAACTTGTTTTTTTTGTTTATTTGTAGATAGGAGCTTGAAACGTCTACAGTAGGATTCTCTGATACGCTAAATCTGATGGTGTAAATTTCGGTAAGGTTCTATGACTTTTAGGGGTTGTTTCCCCCTCACCTGTGCTTTCAAACTTTAGTCTCTAGCCGGCAATCCTTCATTTCGTCGCAATCCAAGTTTCTACCACCAGTCACGACCCGGTAGGGCAACGGGGTTCTGCTCCGCCTCAAGGTTTGTCGCTTGACCTAAATCTCTTGACTTGTCTAGTTCTTCGGCGTACCGCATTATTAGGTATTTTGGATATTTGCATCTACCAAGCTCCAAATATTTTTTACAAAGATACTGTCTATGTGTGGTAACACTTTTAAGATGTATACCTCGCTTTGATTTAATTTCCCCCATGATTTCGGCTTTGTGTGCACAACTTTACTGAAGGCTCCTGACTATTTCTCATTTCTAGGTTTCTTCATTGCATTGAAATAATTTATGAAAATTTCACACTCTATTAACAAGCAGCTGATTATACCAGCTTGTCATTTTGGTCTCTAGGGGGTATTATCGGCCATCTGAAACTATCCTTTCTGGCAACCGACTTGTAAAAATTTCAGGTAACTGAAAATGTTCTAGGGGACTGTTAGAAAACAGGAAAATACATCGAAAAATGGTTCCAATCATCTTACAGGTTATTGTCTTCTGCTCATGATAGTACCAATTTGTTTTAAAAGCAATATCCTTCATAGAACACACTTGTGAAAAAGACCTAGACATTTTCTAAGCAATTAGAGGAAATAGAGCAAAATCCTTTCAAACATTTTGTAGCATCTTCAAGAAGCTATGGCCTGATATTAAAAGCGGCATCTTCCGCCAATGAATACTTGAGTACTTTTTAAATATAAATTTTCAATTTAACATGGGATTTTCGAGTTCAATCAGTTCACTTAATCACGGCCTTAAAACGAACAAAAATTATTACGCATATAAGGGGTTTACCTCCTCATTATACCTCACTCTTTACGCTAAAATAATTTTAGTAATTTCAATTATTTATTCTACGGCCTTTGTGATTCAGAAGTCATTCTTAAGGCCGTAATTAAGTGAACTTGAAAACATCGAGCTTCAAAATTGAAGTTAGGTTAGCCTTCTGTCTTTTAATTCTCTAGAGACCGTCGATTGTCAAAACTTCAAATAGCACCAATTATCAAGTCTTGTGAAAGGTTTTGATAGACAGCTTCCTTTGGCGAGATGCTTCAGCCGAGAAAAGTAATATATTTGGCTGCGTCTTGCAAAGCTTGGTTACCGACCAAGGGAGAAGAGAAAATGAGCAAAAGAGCAGTGTCATTCTCAAGTACAAAATGCCCATGTATATGAAACTGTGACGGCATGCATTGAGTGCATTTTAAAATTTATTGTTTTTTCCATTTTTTTTTCCTAGGGATAGGCTATTTAAAATACCTCAGTTGATTAATTCGAAACTAAACACCAAACTTAGTTGAAAGCTTTCTTCGAGGATTCTTAAAAAACCAAAGTTTTCTTACGAATCAAATTGAAAAAAAATAACTGAAAGTAAGGAGTGACATTAAAACTTCAAACGAACAGAAATTACTTCGTGTATGAAAGGGACTGCTTCCTCGTGGCCGCCCCGCTCTTTACGCTAAAGTTTTTTACTGTTTTAAAATGTAGAGTTAAGAGAAAGAGTCCGTAAAAAGCGGGGCGTTGATGAGGAAGCAGCCCCTTTCATATATGAAGTAATTTCTGCTCGTTTTATGTTTTAAGTGTCACTTCTTATTTTAAGTTAAAAAACACTTGTTTTTATTTAATTTAATTTCTGAACGTTTTTAAATCAATGCATGTTTTGATTTATGCTCTCCGCAGATGAATAATTAAAACGAAATTTGCCTTTTTTTTTTGGCTAAATGGTTTTCTCATAGTTTTGATCGAATGATTTTGAGAAAAAAAAGGAGCGGGGAGGGAAGTCTAGTTGCCCTCCGATTTTTTGGTTACTTAAAAAGGCAACTAGAACCTTTAATTTTTTATGAATGTTTTTATTAGTAAAATTATTAGTAAAAATAAATTTTATTAGTTAAAGATATACGCAACTTACAAATTAGCTTACGTAACGAACTTCTGTATTCTCATATTTTTATGGCACTTGGTATTGACCAAGTGACATATAGCAATCGCAAATTCTGTCGGTCCCGGTTTTGCTACTTTAGGCACTTCCAGGTAAGCTAGGACGATGGAATTTGGCAGGCGTATCAGGGACCGGACCAGATTAATTTAGAAATAGTCATTTTCCAGATTTGACCATCGGGGGGGGGCGGTTGTGGGGGGCCCGTTAATTCGGAAAAATAGAAAAATTGAAGTATTTTTAACTTACGAACGGTTGACCAGATCTTAATGAAATTTGATGTTTGGAAGGACATCGTGTCTCAGAGCTCTTATTTTAAATCCCGACCAGATCTGGTGACGTTGGGGGGGAAGTTGGGAGTGGGAAACCTGAAACTTGGAAAACACTTAGAGTAAAGGGATCGGGATGAAACTTGGTGGGGGAAATAAGCACAAATCCTAGATACATGATTGACATAACCGGAACGGATCCTCTCTCTTCGGAGTAGTTGGGGGGGGGGGCTTAATTCTGAAAAATTAGAAAAAATGAGGTATTTTTAACTTACGAACGGGTTATCGGATCTCAATGAAATTTGATATTTAGAAGGATATCGTGTCTCAAAGCTCTTATTTTAAGTCTCGACCGGATCTCGTGACATTAGGGGAAGTTTGGGGTGGGGGAACCTAAAATGATGGAAAACGCTTAGATTGTAGGAATCGGGATGAAACTTGGTAGGAAAATAATCAGAAGTCTTAAATACGTGATTTACATAATTGGAACGGATCCGCTCTATTAGAGGAAGGGTCTAGTTCTAAAAAATTAGAAAAAATGACGTATTTTTAACTTACGAAGGAGCGATCGGATCTTCATGAAACTTCGTATTTAGAAGGACCTCGTAACTCAGATCTCTTATTTTAAATCTCAACCAGATCCTGCGTAATTGGGGGGAACCGGACATCTTAGAAAATACTTAAAGCGGTGAGATCAGGATGAAAATGGATGGAAAGAATAAAAACCTGTCTAAGATACGTGACTGACATAACCGGACCGGATCTGCTCTCTTTGGGGTAGTTGGGGGGAGGGGTGATTCTGAAAAACTAAAAAAAAATGAAGTAGTTTTAACTTACGAACGGGTGATCGGATCTCAATGAAATTTGATATTTAGAAGGATATCGTGTCTCAGAGCTCTTATTATAAATCCCGATTTTATCTGGTGTCATTGGGTGGAGTTGGGTGGGGGAAACCTAAAACTTGGAAAACACTTAGAGTGGAGGGATCGGGATGAAACTTGGTGGGAAAAATAATCACAAGTCCTAGATACATGATTGACATAACCGGAAGGGATCCGCTCTCTTCGGGGTAGTTGGGGGGGGGTGATTCTGAAAAATAAAAAAATGAGGTATTTTTAACTTACGAACGGGTGATCAGATCTCAATGAGATTTGATATTTAGAAGGATATCGTGTCTCAGAGCTCTTATTTTAAATCCCGACTAGATCTGGTGACGTTGGGGGGGGGGTCGGGAGTGGGAAACCTGAAACTTGGAAAACACTTAGAGTGGAGGGATCGGGATGAAACTTGGTGGGGGAAATAAGCACAAGTCCTAGATACATGATTGACATAATCGGAACGGATCCTCTCTCTTCAGGGTAGTTGGGGGGGGGGGCTTAATTCTGAAAAATTAGAAAAAAATGAGGTATTTTTCACTTACGAACAGGTTATCGCATCTCAATGAAATTTGATATTTAGAAGGATATCGTGTCTCAAAGCTCTTATTTTAAGTCTCGACCGGACCTCGTGACATTAGGGGAAGTTTGGGGTGGGGGAACCTAAAATGATGGAAAACGCTTAGATTGTAGGAATCGGGATGAAACTTGGTTGGAAAATAATCAGAAGTCTTATATACGTGATTTACATAATTGGAACGGATCCGCTCTATTGGAGGAAGGGTTAATTCTAAAAAAACTAGAAAAAATGACGTATTTTTAACATACGAAGGAGTGATCGGATCTTCATGAAACTTCGTATTTAGAAGGACCTCGTAACTCAGATCTCTTATTTTAAATCTCAACCAGATCCTGCGTAATTGGGGGGAACCGGACATATTAGAAAATACTTAAAGCGGTGAGATCAGGATGAAAATGGATGGGAAGAATAAAAACCTGTCTAAGATACGTGACTGACATAACCGGACCGGATCTGCTCTCTTTGGGGTAGTTGGGGGGGAGGTGTGATTCTGAAAAACTAAAATAAAATGAGGTAGTTTTAACTTACGAACGGGTGATCGGATCTTAATGAAATTTGATATTTAGAAGGATATCGGGTCTCAGAGCTCTTATTATAAATCCCGATTTTATCTGGTGACATTGGGGGGGAGTTGGGAGGGGGAAACCTAAAACTTGGAAAACACTTAGAGTGTAGGGATCGGGATGAAACTTGGTGGGAAAAATAATCACAAGTCCTAGATACATGATTGACATAACCGGAAGGGATCTGCTCTCTTTGGGGTAGTTGGGGGGGGGGGGGGTGTGATTCTGAAAAATAAAAAAATGAGGTATTTTTAACTTACGAACGGGTGATCGGATCTCAGTGAGATTTGATTTTTAGAAGGATATCGTGTCTCAAAGCTCTTATTTTAAGTCGTGACCGGATCTGGTAACATTGGGGGGAGTTTGGTATGTGGGAACCTAAAATGATGGAAAACGCTTAGATTGGAGGGATCGGGATGAAACTTGGTGGGAAAAATAAGCAGAAGTCTTAGATACGTTATTTACATAATTGGAACGGATCCGCTCTATTGGGGGGGGGGGGTAGTTCTGAAGAATTTGAAAAAAATGACGTATTTTCAACTTACGAAGGAGTGATCGGATCTTAATGAAATTTTATGTTTAGAAGGACCTCGTAGCTCAGATATCTTATTTTAAATCTCAACCGGATGCCGCGTAATTGGGGGGGGGGGGTTAGTTGGGGGGTACCGGAAATCTTTGAAAATACTTAAAGGGGTGAGATCAGGATGAAACTAGATGGGAAGAATAAAAACCTGTCTAAGATACGTGACTGACATAACCGGACCGGATCTGCTCTCTTTGGTGGAGTTGGGGCGGGGGGTAATTTTGAAAATTGAGGTATTTGTAACTTACGAAAGGGTGACAAGATCTTAATGAAATTTGATATTTAGAAGGATCTTGTGCTTTAAAGCTCTAATTTTAAATTCCGACCAGATCCTGTGACATTGGGGGGATTGGAGGGGGAAACCGGAATTCTTGGAAAACGTGATAATTGGAGTATTTTTATCTTACGAAAAGGTGATCGGATCTTAATGAAATTTGATATTTAGAAGAAATTCATGTCTCAGAGCTCTTATTTCAAATCCCGACCAGATCTTTTGACATTGGGGGGAGTTGGAGGGGGAAATCTTGGAAAAAACTTTGAGTGGAGGAATCGGAATGTAGCTTGGCGGATAGAATATGCAAATGTCCTTGATACATGATTGACGGAACCGTACTGGATTGGCTCTCTTTGGGGGAGTTGTGGGGGAGGGGTTCAGTCATTTGGCGAGTTTGGTGCTTCTGGACGTGCTAGGACGATGAAAATTGGTAGGCGTGTCAGGGAGCTGACCAAATTGACTTGATACAAGTCGTTTTCCCAGATTCGACCATCTGGGGGGCTAAAGGGAGAGGAAAAATTAGAAAAAATTAGGTATTTATAACATACGAGTGGGTGATCGGATCTTAATGAATTTTGATATTTAGAAGGAAATCGTGACTCAGAGCTCTTATTTGAAATCCTGACCGGCATTAAGCCTCTTATTTTTCTTTTAAATCAATCTATTGATTCATAGAATTTTGTTAGAGCTCATACCATATGATCTCTTGGCTCTTAGCACTTCATGCCTCGTCACAAGTGCCATATGAGCTCTTAGCTCTTGTTATTACATATATGAGGGGGTTCACCTTCTCGTCAGTACCTCGCTCTTCACGCTAAAGCTTAAATTTTGTCCCAATTTCTTAGGAATGACCCCTGAATTACAAAAGCCGTAGAATAAATAGTAGAAATTTCTAAAAATACTTTAGCGTAAAGAGCGAGGTATTAGGAGGAGGTGAGCCCCTCATATGCGTAATAATTTCTGTTCCTTTTAACAGAAATTATTACGGAATATTTACAGGAATTAATATTTACAGGAAAATAATAACAGGAATATTCTGTTCCTTTCAGTTGAAAAACTTTGTCATATTTATTTTTTCATTGTTTTTTTTTTAAATAATGCTAGAAATCCTGCACTTCCTTCATGGAAATTTTAATCCCCCATGACAAATTCCTCCATGAAAAGTTCCCCCAACATATCCCCCTGTTCTCAACCCCTGTCCCCAACCAAATGAAAACGTCTGTACACTTCCCAATAACCATTACGATATGTAAGCACTGGTCAGTGTTTGTAACTTGCAGCCCCTCTCACGGGGACTGTGTAAATGATTTTAAATATATAAGTTTCATCAAGATTAGTCTTACTCATCAAAAGTTACGAGCCTGAAAAAATTTGCCTCATTAGAAAACAGGGGGAAACACCCCTAAAAGTCATACGATCTTAATGATACCATCAGATTCAGCATATCAGAGATCCTTGATGAAGAAGTTTCAAGCCCCAATCTACAAAAACATGGAATTTCGCATTTTTTGCCAGAAGACAAATCACGGATGCGTGTTTATTTGTTTTGGTTTTTTTTCCAGGGGTGATCGTATCGACTCAGTGGTCCTATAATGTCGCGAAAGGGCTCATTCTAACGGAAATGAAAATTTCTAGTGCCCTTTTTAAGGGATCAAAAAATTGGAGGGCACCTAGGCCCCTCCCACGCTCATTTTCTCCCAAAGTCACCGGATCAAAATTCTGAGATAACCATTTTATTCACCATAGTCGAAAAACCCAATAACTATGTCTTTTTGGGACGACTTACTCCCCCGCAGTCCCCGTGGGAGGGGCTGCAAGTCACAAACTTTGACCTGTGTTTACATACAGTAATGGTTACTGGGAAGTGTACAGACGTTTTCAGGGGCATTTTTTGGTTTGGGGGGGGTTACCGGGGAGGATCTTCCCATGGAGAAACTTTTCATGGGGGAAGAGACTTTCAATGGAGGGGGCGCAGGATTTTCTAGCATTATTAAAAAAAAAACAATGAAAAATAAATATGAAAAGTTTTTTTTCTACTGAAAGGGAGAAGCAGCATTAAAACTTAAAACGAACAGAAATTATTACGCATATGAGGGGTTTACCTCCTCGTAATACCTCGCTCTTTACGCCAAAGTATTTTTAGTAATTTCAACTATCTATTCTACGGCCTTTGTGATTCAGGGGTCATTCTTAAGGAATTGGGACAAAATTTAAGCTTTAATGTCAAGAGCGAGGTATCGACAAGGGGTGAGCCCCCTCATATACGCAATAAAAACATACGAATATTGAAGTTCGCTACGTAATTTTTTCGTAAGTTACGTATATTTTTTACTTACGAAAACGTTCGTAAAAATTATAAGTTATAGTTGCCTTTTTAAGTAATCAAAAAATTGGAGGGCAACTAGGCCTCTTCCTTCGCTCCTTTTTTCTCAAAATCTTCCGATTAAAGCCATTTAGCCCCAAAAAATTAATATTCAAATTTCGTTTTAATTATTCATATGCGGAGAGCCAAGATCAAACCATGCATTAATTCAAAAACGTCCCGAAATTAAAAAATACAAAAAAAACGAGTTTTTTTAAATGAAAGTAAGGAGCGACATTAAAACTTAAAACGAACAGGAATTACTCCGTTTATGAAAGGGGCTTTTCCTCCTCAACGCCCCGCTCTTTACGCTAAAGTTTGACTCCTTCTCTTAACTCTACATTTTAAAACAGTAAAAAACTCTAGCGTAAAGAGCGGGGCGTTGAGGGGGGAAAGCCCCTTTAATATAAGGAGTAATTTCTGATCGTTTTAAGCTTTAATGTCGCTCCTTACTTTCACTTAAAAAAACTTGTTTTTTTTTGTTTATTTGTAGATAGGAGCTTGAAACGTCTACAGTAGGATTCTCTGATACGCTAAATCTGATGGTGTAAATTTCGGTAAGGTTCTATGACTTTTAGGGGTTGTTTCCCCCTCACCTGTGCTTCCAAACTTTAGTCTCTAGCCGGCAATCCTTCATTTCGTCGCAATCCAAGTTTCTACCACCAGTCACGACCCGGTAGGGCAACGGGGAGGAAGCTACGGGGTTCTGCTCCGCCTCAAGGTTTGTCGTTTGACCTAAATCTCTTGACTTGTCTAGTTCTTCGGCGTACCGCATTATTAGGTATTTTGGATATTTGCATCTACCAAGCTCCAAATATTTTTTACAAAGATACTGTCTATGTGTGGTAACACTTTTAAGATGTATACCTCGCTTTGATTTAATTTTCTCCATGATTTCGGCTTTGTGTGCACAACTTTACTGAAGGCTCCTGACTATTTCTCATTTCTAGGTTTCTTCATTGCATTGAAATAATTTATGAAAATTTCACACTCTATTAACAAGCAGCTGATTATACCAGCTTGTCATTTTGGTCTCTAGGGGGTATTATCGGCCATCTGAAACTATCCTTTCTGGCAACCGACTTGTAAAAATTTCAGGTAACTGAAAATGTTCTAGGGGACTGTTAGAAAACAGGAAAATACATCGAAAAATGGTTCCAATCATCTTACAGGTTATTGTCTTCTGCTCATGATAGTACCAATTTGTTTTAAAAGCAATATCCTTCATAGAACACACTTGTGAAAAAGACCTAGACATTTTCTAAGCAATTAGAGGAAATAGAGCAAAATCCATGCAAACATTTTGTAGCATCTTCAAGAAGCTATGGCCTGATATTAAAAGCGGCATCTTCCGCCAATGAATACTTGAGTACTTTTAAAATATAAATTTTCAATTTAACATGGGATTTTCGAGTTCCATCAGTTCACTTAATCACGGCCTTAAGGTATTGGGACAAAATTTAAGTTTTAGTATAAAGAGCGAGGTATCGACGAGGGTTGTACCTCCTCATATACGCAAGAAAAACATATGAATATAGAATTTCGTTACGTAAGTTAATTCGTAAGTTACGTATATTTTTTACCAATGAAAACGTTTGTAAAAAATTTTTAAGTAATAAAAAAATTGATGGCAACTAGGCCTCCTCCCTCACTCCTTTCTTCTAAAAATCTTCCAGTTATAACTACGAGACAGCCATTTAGCCAAAAAAAAAATTTAATATGCAAATTTCGTTTTAATTATTTATGTGCGGAGAGCCAAGATCAAAACATGCATTATTTCAAAAACGTCTAGAAATTAAATGTAAAAACTGTTTTTTTATAATGAAATTAAGGAGCAACATTAAAACTTAGTAAGGAACGACCCGGCTCAATAGGCACCGAAACTCTAAAAAAAGGATTATCAAGTTTAGTCTTACCCATCAAAAGTTACGATCCTGAGAAAATTTTCCTTATTTTAGAAAATAGAAGGGAAAACCTCGTAAACGTCATAGAATTTTAGCGAAAACAACACCATCAGATTCAGCATATTAGAGAACCGTATTGTAGAAGTTTCAAGCTCCTATCCACAAAAATGTGGAATTTTGTCTTTTTGTCCGGAAACAGATCACGAATCCGTGTTTATTTTTTTTTCCAGGGGTGATCGTATCGACCCAGTGATCCTAGAATGTCGTGAGAGGGTTCGTTTTTAAGTTAGAGGGCATCATAGTGCCCTTTTTAAGTGACCAAAAAAATTGGAGTGCACCTAGGCCCTCTCCCACGTTCATTTTTCCCAAAGTCACCGGATAAAAATTTTGAGAAATCTATTTGTTCAGCATGGTCGAAAAACATAATAACTATGTCTTTGAGGACGACTTAATCCCCCACAGTCCAGAAGGGGCTGCAAGTTACAAACTTTGACCAATGTTTACAAATGCAATGGTCATTAGGGAGTGTACAGACGTTTCCACGGGGAGTTTTTTGCGTAGGGGTGAGGGTGGGTCGTGGGTAAGGGGTTACATGGGAGTATCTTTCCACGGGAGCATTTTATCATGAGGGAAGAAAATTTCTCTAAAGGGGATGCAGGATTTTCTAGCATTATTTAAAAATAAAAATGTTGAAAATAAATAGAAAACAAGTTTTTCAACTGGAAGTAAGGAGCAGCATTAAAACTTAAAACGAGCAGAACATATTACGTATATAAGGGGGTTCGTCTCGTCCACAATACCTTGCTCTTTACGCTAAAGTATTTTTAGTAATTAACCTCATATACCTAATGAATATATACAAATATAGAAACTCGTTACGTTAGTTAATTCGTAATTTAAGTATATTTATTACTAATAAAAACGTCTGAAAAAATATAGGTTCTAGTGGCATTTTTCAGTAACTAAAAATGGGAGGGCAACTAGGTCTCGTCCCCTTCTCCCTTTTTCAAAATCGTCCGATCAAAACTATGAGAAAGCCATTTAGCCAAAAAAAATGCACATTTAGTTTTTATTATTTATTTGCGGTAACCTTAAATCAAAACAGGCATTCATTCAAACACTTTAAGAAGTTAAATAAAAAAAAAGTTTTTATAACCTCAATTAAGGAGCGACATTACAAATTAAATGACAAAAATTTATTTCGTATATAAAAGAGGTTGTCCCTTCTTCAACGCCTCGCTCTTTACGCTAAGATTTTTTATTGTTTTCAAAAGTAAAGTGGTGACAAAGAGTCAAACTTTAGCAGAATGAGAATGACGTTGAGGAGGGGATAGCCCCTTTCATATACAGAAAAATGATGAGAAATAATGCATATGAGGGGGTTGCCCCCTTCTCAGTATCTCATTTTTAAGCTAATGTTTCAATGTTTATTCCAATTATTTAAGAATGACTCCTGACACACAAGGACATTTTAATTAGGACAATGAGCTTTTTGGAAATTCACTAGCACTTTAGCATAGATTTCAAGGTACCGAGGAGGGGGCAACCCATTTATATACGTAATAACAACCAAAAGAAAATTTCGTTAGAAAATTCGGTCTCGGGTATAAAACGACCTATGCTGGGTCCAGGAGGAAAAGAATGGAGGGGGGGATTTTTCCGTTGATCTATTGTAGATGGCGAAAGCGGGAAATGTTCTTTTTAACAACGGTAGCTGTAATCTTACTTGCAAAAAAATTTATGGGTTATTGTTCAACTACATTACTTTTTCAGTGAATTAGATTCCTTGCTTTTACAATACTGTCCTACTGATTAACACCTGTGATTAGATTAGACCTGTGACCTGTGTGTTTATATAACTTTTTATTTCAATTGGTTCAATAATCAGTGTTTACAAAACATCTGTGTTTTGTTACCTTTTGTGAACATCTGTAATTAGTGACATTTTGCTGAGTCAATCCTGAACTACGGAGAGTAATCTTTGAATAGTAAGCAAGAGTTTATATATTTAAATCTATAGGTTTGGTTTAAGATTTCTTGATTAGGCTAACTTAGGTCAGTCTAGCAACATGTGTTATTAGGCCTAGTCAGAGGCATCGTTTGGGGGTAGGGGGGAGGCCTCCCCCCCAAAAAAAAAAATGTGGAATGAAATATATTAAATATCATGTTCAGCTTGACTATCAAAATATGGACCCCTCTCTACCACCCTTTAAAAAAGCTTGAAATTACCCCTTAGCCTATGTTTTTAAACTTGAAAAAAAAAATAATTAACCTGGGAATCAAATGGTAGGGTACATTTCTTTGATTTGAATCTAATTTGAGTTTTTGAGCCTAAGTAACAATGGTGTAGCCTTGGGTAAGCTATTGTTGAAAGATATAAAGCAAGCCTACTCTTTTATTAATATGTTGCTCTTGAACCAAGATCCCAATCAAACAGTTCGTGGTAACGAACTGTAGTAAGGAGCGACCCGGCTCAATAGTAACCAAAACTCTAAAAAATGGAATTTTGATACCAATAGCTGCATCAAAAGAATCGCATTTTAATGCTGATTTTAAATATATAAGTTTCATCAAGTTTAGCCCTACCCATCAAATGTTACGAGCCTGAGAAAATCTGCGTTATTTTAGAAAATAGGGAGAACACCCCCTAAAAGTCATAGAATCTTAACGAAAATCACACCATCAGATTCAGCGTATCTGAGAACCCTACTGTAGAAGTTTCAAGCTCCTATCTACAAAAATGTGGAATTTTGTATTTTTTGCCAGAAGGCAGATCACGGGTGCGTGTTTATTTGTGTTTGTTTTGTTTTTTGTTTTTTTTTTCAGTGGTAATCGTATCGACCCAGTTGTCCTAGAATGTTGCTAGAGGGCTCATTATAATGGAAATGAAAAGTTCTAGTGCCCTTTTTATGTAACCAAAAAAATTGGAGGGCACCTAGGCCCCCTCCCACGCTAATTATTTTCTCTAAGTCAACGGATCAAAATTCTGAGATAGCCATTTTATTCAGCGTGGTCGAAAAACCTTATAACTATGTCTTTGGGGACGACTTACTCCCCCTTAGTCCCCGTGGGAAGGGCTACAAGTTACAAACTTTGACCAGGGCTTACATATAGTAATGGTTATTGGAAAGTGTACAGGCGTTTTCAGGAGGATCTTTTGGTTGGGGGAGGGGTTGAGAAGAGGGGGATATGTTGGAGGAACTTTCCATCGAGGAATTTGTCATGGGGAAGAAAATCTCCATGAAGGGAGTGCAGGATTTACTAGCATTATTTAAGGGAAGAAAAACAATGAAAAATAAATATGAAAAAAAATTTTCAGCTGGAAGTAAGGAGCAGCATTAAAACTTAAAACGAACAGAAATTATGAGGGGCTCACGTCCTCCTAATACCTCGCTCTGTACGCTAAAGTATGTTTAGTAATTTCAACTATTTATTCTACGGCTTTTGTGATTCAGGGGTCATTCTTAATGAATTGGGACAAAATTTAAGCTTTAGAGTAAAGAGCGAGGTACTGACGAGGGGGCAAACCCCTTCATATATGTAATGAAAACATGAGAATACAAAAGTTGTTTACGTAAGCTAATTTATAAGTTACGTATATCTTTTACTAATAAAAAGATTCGTAAAAAATTAAAAGTTCTAGTTGCTTTTTTAATTAACCAAAAAATCGGAGGGCAACTAGGCTTCCTCCCCCGCTCTTTTTTTCTTAAAATCGTTCAATCAAAATTATGAGAAAGTAATTTAGTTAAAAAAGTTAAATATGCAAATTTCGTTTTAATTAATTCTCTGCGGAGAGCCAAAATCAAAATATGCATTGATTCAAAAACGTTCAGAAATTAAATTTTAAAAAAAGTTTTTTTTAATGAAAGTAAGGAGCGACACTAAAACTTAAAACGAACAGAAATTACTTCGTATAGAAAGGGGCTGCTTCCTGATCAACGCCTCGCTCTTTACGCTAAAGTTTTTTTTTACTGTTTTAAAAAGAAGAGTTGAGAGAAAGAGTTGAGTAATCATCTTTATATTCAAAAACGTCCAGAAATTAAATAAAAAAAAAACAAGTTTTTTTAACTGCTAGTAAGGAGCGACATTAAAACTTAAAACGAACAGAAATTACTCCGTATATGAAAGGGTTTTCCTCCTCAACACCCCGCTCTTTACGCTAAAGTTTGACTCTTTCTCTTAACTCTACATTTTAAAGCAGTAAAAAACTTTAGCGTAAAGAGCGGAGCGTTGAGTAGGAATAGCCCCTTTCACATACGGAGTAATTTCTGTTCGTTTTAAGTTTTAATGTCGCTCCTTACTAGCAGTTAAAAAAAACTAATTTTTTAAATTTAATCAACTAAAGAGATAAGTCCAACAAAATAGGATAGCCTAATTGGTCTTCCGAGAAAGATACTTTTGGAGGCAAATCACTTATAATAATTTAAAGTTAAATAACTAATAATTTAAAATGTATAATCTTGAATACATAGTATGCCTATTAATGCATAGCTAAGTTTTATGGTATTGTTAATCTTTTTTAAGAACAATCAGGAAAGTTACAGTTTCTCAAGCTCAAGGATGACATTTTTTTCGCTCACTTGCTGCTAATTTTTCACACACGCTCCTTATTTTCAAACTTGGCGCCCACTAAATATAACTGGAGATGTAGCTATGTAACTGGAGATGGGGTCCTGCAAAAATTAAGATGTTTTTTTATCCTTTCCTAGATTTTTTGCCCCCTCCCCCTAAATTTTGAAAAACAACTTTTTGGGTGGGGTACTTTCATTGCGAAAATTTTGGAAAAATGACAATCCCCCCCCTAGTTTTTGAAAGATACATTTTGTCCCCTTCTAAATTTCTGTAAATTAACATCATTGACGGAGGTTTTTGCGAAATATCTACTTTGATTTTTGTTTCTTCATTGCCCGAAAATTATCCTCGTTCCGTTTTGTCTTCTTTTTTCTTCGTTTTTTTTTCGTTCCTCGTTTTTTGCACTAACAACTTATCGCAGCACAAGCTGTATAAAGCCGTAATGAGTTTCTTTGCTATATTTAGCTCAAGGTTGCCACCTCCTGGACAAGCAGGGATACGATGGGGGATGAGGGTGATTACCCCCCCCCCCAAACAAATTTTTCAGAATCCTTCCTAAATTGTGCTATTGAGTACTATATACGAAAATTAAGGACTGAAAAATCGATCGTTTTCCGAAATAACAACAAATAAAAACTTCTTAGGTCTGGAATCCCTAGGTCTTAAGTCTGGAAGGTAAAATGTTCCAAAATCCCTTCTCTTCATTCTTTAACTTTGTCGTACTTTCCCTTTGGTTTTTACAGTTTTAGAGGAGAATTTCCTGGGGGCTATTGTCTGTGGGGAGGAATTGTCTTGGAGGGATTAGCCGGACTCCTTCTGAATCAATGACTTCAGTTAATAAAATTTTAAAAGGAAGGACTTCCTTTCCCCTCCCCAAAAAAAGCTCGTAGTTTATAAAAAAAAATGTATCCACTGCAGAAAAATGAGTATTATGCTAACTTGATAGTACGTTTTGGTTATTGACAAAAATTAGGGCCCGGAAAGTTACGGGTCTTTTAATGTTTTTGAAGTAAAATTATCTATAGCCACTATATACCTAGAAGTTGATTTGAAGGTCCTAGTAGCAACTCATTACCACTATTAAACATCCCCCCCTCTCCTTAAGAAAGAAGAGTCATAAAAAAGAAATTATATCCTAAAGAACACTTCATATAATGCTAATTTTGATAATCTGTTTTGATGATTGAAAAAATAAATGTTCGGAAAAGTGCAAATTCGTTATTTTAAAATGCGGATTTATGTATTTCTTGGGATTTTTATTGGCTGTTTTGGAGTGGGGGGGTCAAAAATTTGCATTATTGTAAGTACTTAAGGCACGTTTGGAAGCAGCTTGGAGTGCAGAGAGTGGTATCATTTAATGGAAATGCAGGGGGAGATGTATTTTTCAAAATCTAGAGGGACGATTTAGTCTGTTTTTATATTTTAAATTAAAATGTCAAAAATGCATCTTTTAAAATCTGAGGGTGGGGAGCAAATGACCCCCTCTCAAGTTGACGCCTCTTACTGTAAATTTCAGACAGCTCTCTGTATTCTCAAACAGAATCTGCTATTACTATTGTCTATAAAGATCTGATGGATTTTAGTACTTGTTTTGCTGTCATATCAAAAGCACTTAAATTTTTGGGAAAATTTTCAAACGTTGAGAAAATAATCTTTACTTTTTCTCAACTTTGTTTATTTGAACTTGTTATTTACTTTCTTTAATTTATTTCAATAATTCGAAAAGGCGAAAACCCAAATGGAATTAAGAGAAAAAATGACGCGTGGAAGAACGTTTTATAGTGAGGCAATAGGTTTTTTTTCCTTTTCCTTTTTTGTAAATCTTAATTAGTTAATTATATTTACTATGGTTATTTAAAAAATTGAGAATTATAATTTTCCAGTTAAATATTATGACCGGGGTTAGACTTGTGACAATGAATCGTATCTAATCGGATTCGTAAATTCCGTCCAACTATGAAAGACTTATCCGGTTTGTTCAATCGTTTCTGGTAAAAAGAATACACATTCTATTGTGTGCTTTTTATCATCTTTAGTGCTAAGGTTTATTGTATTCCGAGTAGTCTGAATGTCCGTAAATAGTTGTATTTTAGCCCTTAAAGAAACCGTCTTTTACTTCTTGACGCCAGTTCTGTTAAAAGTTATAAAGGGAATTACGTCATCGATTAGATAAACCCCAATAATGTTTATTGCCTTGATAAAGCAAAGCTTTAATATCTTCTTGGCTTAAGAACTTCCGTATCATATCAAAGCAGGTTTTCTGGAATCACAACTTGGGGTAATCATGTGAAAGACCACCCAATAAATGATAGTCAAGTGCTATGTTGAGCAACATTTGCGCAATCCTTAAAGTATTAACGTCATATAAAAATACGTTCCTTGGACCAAGGCGTACCAATTAGGGGTGGGAGATTGTAATTGTCTGTATTTTTGCTGTACTTTCCCCCTTAATTTTAATTGATTAGTCTGAAATTAAAATTTTAGTGATTATCTTCCTGGCTTAAGAACTTGCGTGTCATATCAAAGCAGGTTCTCTGTAATCACAACTTGTAGTAATCATTTGAAAGACTACCTAATAAATAATAGTTAAGAGCTATGTTGGGTAACATTGCGCAATCCTTAACGTATTAAAGGAATAAAAAATAATGGACCAAGGGGTACCATTTAGCGGTGGGGGGTTTTTAATTGTCTGTATTTTTTTCTGTACTTTTCCCCTTAATTTTCAAAACACCTTTTCTTATGTTTTTTTTATTATTATTAAAAATATATCCTTGCTTCTCCTGTACGTATTCTTGAAAATTTAGGGCCAGTAATCGTGATCTACTTACCAGGTTTTCCTATCATCGACTTTTTGAAAGTGCAAGCTAATTTTTTAAGGTGTTTTTTTATAGAAGAAAAGACGAAAAAAGGTTAATTTCTCCTCGATCGACTTTTTATATGTTGTAAAGAATTTCTTGACTCGAATGATATCAAAATCGAAACTTTTTCAATCTTTTTACGTCATTTCTCTGACTTTTTTAAAACTACCCTTGGCGTACCAATGCAATTGAAATAAGAATATTTTGTGCCCTAGAGTCATCATAATGCCTGGACCAACCCGCTTCAATATTCATACCTAAAAACTGTAATTTTCTAAGGTTTTGATTTTGGTCACTTTAAATCTATGAATTTTCTAGGGCAATAACACATTTTCATCCGTGTTGTCACATCGAATCGTGAAAATTAATGAGTAGAAATAATTATTAAAATTTGACAACATCTTCAGTTAATAAAAAATCACACGTAGCAGTTTGTTGACTCCCCAGAAAAAACTATACCTTCAAAGAAAAGCTGTATATTCTCAAATCGTTTTTTGCTGAAGTACAATTTTTGCTTTTTTTTGTCTTTGGCGCCCGCAACAGTCAAAACCGCACCAATGTTTATGTAGGGCTTTTTATTAAAAATAAGTTGCTGATTTTTTCTAGTTTAACATATGATTTACATATGCAACGTATGGTTTACATTAACATATGCTTTAAATAGATTAGGTTGGAGGAGGAGCGTGCGTAGCTGTGTTGGCCTCAGGCGGCTTGGTGCTGCAGTGAGTTATCAGTAGTAGTAGTAATAGTTCGCATATGATTGTGTAAGTTTCAATTTAACCAGTTCAAGCAATCAAATTTAATTTTCACTGGTGCTTTAAGAATTTCCATATCATTTCGAATCAGGTTTTCTGGAATTCAAATTTAATTTCCGATTTTTCTTAGTTTTTTTTTACTATGTAAATGTGTGAGAAAGTTTCCATTTAATCACTTCAAACGATGATATTTTATTTCTGCTGTCCTTGGTATTTTAAGAGGTATGTACAGAGGTGTTACCAACGTGGTACAATTGTAGTGTTTTTGTAAAATTCAAATTTTTCTGTACATTTGGGGTTTGCTTGCTGCTCTCTGACTCGGATATCTATTGAAGTTTAAGTTTATCGAAAATTTTCTTCTTGTTACGCCAATTTTTTTTTATAGCGGCTGTTTATATGGTACTACTTAATCTCCTGTGGTATAATTTTAGCGGGAAAACTGGTATAGTTTATTTCAAAGTGTCGGCAACGCTGATGTAGAGCAAGATTTGCGCAATCCCTAAATGGCTAATCATTCTTTGTTCGTCAGTTCTTCCGATTATGTTGTATCTTAAATTGTTTTCTCTTACATCAGAATGTAACTTTCTTGGCGCCATCAAGGACTAAAAAAAGAAAAAGTTGCTTGGGTCTGTGGATTGAACAATTTTGTAATGGTCTGTAACTTGCTATAATTCACCATTTTTAACTGCTTTTAATATAATTGTTTCAAACTAAAGTATAATATTTAAGGTCGTGTCAAGAGGAGGGGTAGGGGTTTTGAGTCTCCCTCCCATTTTTTTTCCGACTCTTTAAAACGTAATAAAAATGCATATAAACAAGCTTTTGATTATTATTTTTTATTATACCCCCCCGCCGGCAAGGATCTGCACCAAGCCATCTTCTGTGTTAAAAAAAAAAAAAAAAAAAAAAAAAAGGAAAAATAACATTTTGGAGTCAACTCGAATAGAGTAGGAGAAACACTAAAAAATACTGAGTACTAAAAAATAAAATCCTGGATACGCGTCATTTACAAAGTTATAATACATTTACTTTATTACTGGCAATGAAAGGATAATAAAAAAATAAACTTAGCCTTTCAATTTCAAATACAGTGGGAGCTTCAACCATTTGAGCCGTGGTCCAAAGTGTCATCTCAATGTCGCAGAAGTTCAAAATGCCCTTTCAAAACCAAGTTTTAGAAGAGTTTATTTGTTTCCCTTTGAGAAATAAACTTTTCTTTTAGAATTTGCTAGATATTTCGTTTCGATTTGAATTTCGGATGTTGTCACATTTCGGATTTTTTCTTTCAAAACGTTGACGAAAAATAAATATAAAATCACGATAATAATCAAGGTGACTGGAAAGAACTAATGGAAATAAACTGAATTCTTAATATTTGATTATTTAGTTCTTGGAAACTCACCAATTCAAAAATTTATTTCACTGCAATTTCTATTTTATTTAGCGATGTTGTAAATATAAAAGAAAATATTTGTAATATTGTGCGTTTCAGCAAGGGGAAAAAGATGCAACAAGCGTTAGACTTTTACGGGTAGGAAGGGGGAAAATAATTGTAGCCAAAATCCTGTTGGTAGTAATTTTGGTTCGTTTTGACTTGAACATTCAATTTAATGTTGTAAATTGTTTCCTTCAAAAAACGCATAACTTCGTTTGAGATCTTCTGAAATTGTGATTCTTTCTTGTTTAAATTAAATAATCTTAAATTAGTGGTTGGGATAATAGCAAAAAGACAAGATTTAATGGGCAGTACCTTGCCTGGTAGTCATAGGACGGTATCACCCACCTTTATCCATGAAATGCATTTTAGGGATATGGAAAATGATCCCCATCCTGTCAAATTTATACATATTATAATCGATAATAATAAAAAAATTGATCCTTATTAATGAAACATAAAAAGGAATCATAAAAATGTGCAAAATTCTGAAACTCTTTTTCTCTCCAACTATGTAACCTTGAAGGTTCGAGTCGTAACCTTCGTAACCTTCAAGGTTCAAGGTTACTTCGTAACCTTGAACCTTGACGTTACCTTCCTCTGCTATTAAATTTTTTGGTATCATAAATATATATTCTAGTGACAGTCTATACATGTGTTATCAGTATATATTCTAATTCCGTGTTTTTTTTTTCATAAAGTAGTTTTTGTATATGTTGGTTTGATGTTACCTTGTCATCTTTTTGTTGCGTTTTTTGTTTAAAGTATGTTCCGTTTTCCAGTTTTTTAAGGGTTTAGATTCTTTCTTTCCTAACGCTGAGAACGTCGCGTTGTATACAAGTGAAATATTCATTGGTTGTTCTTCTTTTTCTTCCCACTGGCCATAGAACTTCGTTTTTCAACATTTTCTTCTTTAGTTTAGCCATAAGACTGACACAGTTTGGCGCTGCTGCGGCGGCCTCAGGCAGTCTTTTGCTGCAATTAGTTTTCTGTTCTGCGAGGAAAATGCTGCAAAAATTAGATTTTGAAATCTGTTATTTAATCTAATGAAATAATTATTTCAACCTATTTGTGAATTCTCTAATTTTTTCAAAGTAAATAAATTTAAGAAGAATAATTTTGACAAATCGTCACTGTCACACATTAAGGTCTGACGGGCCATGGAAGAAAAAAAAAATCCTTTTGCATTTTCAAACCTTTCCCTGTAAAAATCCTCAAAGGGGGGACCTGTATAATATCAATCTTCCCAGACCAGGCTCCTAAGATGTGATTTAATGAATATTTTTTGTGTGTAAGTTAATGAAATAAATTTTGATTTCAGGTTTATGCCAGTGGTCAACTTGATTTTGCCGAGAGTGTATTAGATTCAGCAAGCGGTGAAAATTTAACAACCCAGACAATGAACCCTCTAAATAGCACTTTACAAACGAGTGATGAGTGTATCCGAAGTGAAACTGCTCAGTGTAATTCCGCTGAGCCACAGACATCCAAATTTTTTTTTCTTTGAGATGAGTAAGGTATTGAATTTTACCTTGCTCTTGTTTTTTTTAATTTAATGTTTTAGTTTTTTAATCATGTTTTGCTCTTGTTGTGCGTTTAAGGATGCTTGTAATCATTGTTACATTTATTTACCAAGTCAAGTACCTTCATAAAGCTTTTGATTATAATTGGATTGTGAAACGAATTATTAATTATAACTGAATTAGAATTGAAGTTTTAGTGAATTTGTGTAACGAATTATAATTAAATTGTGGATTGATATATAACCGAGTTATTAATTCAAATAACTGTCACTATAGTTGAATTAGATATGCTTTATAATCATATTACAATTCACTAATAATTAAGGTTGAATTATTATTGAAATAACGTAATGAATAATAACTGAGGGTGTGCTCCAGAATTCAATATTCAATATTGTTATTACCTTCAGCCTAAAATGGGAGGTAACAGCAAATTTTGCCCCTAAAGTGCTTAAAAAGGACAAACATTGTTGTCCATTTTGCATTCTTATTCTGAAAAACTATTAATAATTTTATATTATTTACTGTATTTGAACGAAAATAATAGCATATAATTAATTATCAGTAGTCTTCATTATTGTTATAATTCTTCGCCTAAAATTACAGATAACAACAAATTTAGCCCCTTAAATGCTGATGAAAGGGGCTAACATTTTGGTCGGCCTGCCTTTGTAGTAAGACAAATTGTTATAACCTTGTGTTTTCTGTTGTCTTGGAACGAAAATAATTGCACATAATTAATTATCATTAGTGGTATCATTATTATTACCTTAAGCCTTAGATGACAGATCAAAACGAATTTAGCCCCTTAAATGCTTATAAAAGTAGCTAATAATATAGTTCATTGTGGACTTTTAGTAAGGCGGATTGTTATAACCTTGTGTTTCGGTTCTCTTGGAACGAAAATAATACCGAATAATCAATTATCATTAAATAGTCTATATTGTTATTACCTTAAGCCTAAAACCTAAAATGACAAATATCAACAAATTTAGCCCCTTAAATGTTTATAAAAAGCTGACATTATAGTCCATTCTGCATTTTTAATAAGACAAATTGTTATAACCTTATGTTTTCTGTTCTCTTGGAACGAAAATAATACAAAATAATTAATTATGACAAGGGATAATTGAGTTAGGGAACATACCGCTAGTTTAAAATTGCCGTGTGAGCCGTGTGATAATATATATATATATATATATATATATATATATATATATATATATATATATATATATATATATATATATATATATATATATATATATATATATAGTCCTTTCTTATTAGTCCTATTCTGATCATTGTCTTACTGTCATTAATTTTTTTTTTAGTTCAAAAACGCCGTACAAACTTTTCATCAGTTTTCAGTTTCCAAACTTTTCACTTTCATTTAAGTTGTTGTGATTTAAAAGAATAAGTTTAAGTTTTGTGATTCAAAAGTGTGCCATGTTTCATGAGACGAAGGGTTGCGCCCTCTAATTTGAACAAAGCACTGATCGTGGAATTTAGTCTCTTTTCCATTGTGTCGGTTGGCCTTCGATAAACTTGGAAGGATATTTTCTTCCCAAAAGAATTTGAAAATAGAGCTTCCGAAATCATAATTGTTTTTACCTTAAAAATGTTGTTTGTGAATAAAATGGAAATGTGAAAACATATAGCAATTGGCGAAGCCTTTAATTTAGACTTTGAATTAAAAAAAAGGTTAAAACTTAAGGGTTTAAGTTAACATTAATTTACTATAACCAATGTTACTTGATAACCCTAAAATTAATGAAGAGTTAATTTAACATTAAGGTTGACGATTAATCTATCATTAATTTGAACAAAAAATTTAAGTGAAATTAAACAAGTTTTAATATTCATCTAGACTTTGTTTTACTTTTAATTAAGACAGTTAGATTTATTGGTAGATAAGAAATTAATGAAAAACTTCACAACATTTGTAAAGATTTAATGGTAAAGTACGACTAACATAAATGTAAATAAAAGGCTAATTGCTAAAATTCTTGACTAAGACAGTGAACTAATTAAAATGACTAATTTGAGACCCGTTTCTTAATTAAAAGTTCCATTTTTATATGTTACAGTATTTTCAAGGACACGTAAATGAAGAAAGGAATTAATTTTCACTGTACGTGTAATTAGGCGTTAATAATAGTCCAAGGAAGTATGCGATTCTTTTCATAATTAATTTTATGCTTCTTAATGGCTTTTGAGTTACTGTTGAACTGCTCGTTACTTAGTACCATGGACATTGAAAATGAAAATAGTTTTTTGAAATTCGTCTAATGTCAATTGGTCATTGTCAATTTTCATTTGAAATTGATCAAATGTCAATTGGTCAATGTCAATTTTCATTTGAGATTTGCCAAATGTCGATTAGTCAATTCCAATTTTCGTTTGAAATTCGTCTAATGTCAATTGGTCATTGTCAATTTTCATTTGAAACTAGTGAAATGTTGATTGGTCAATGCTAATTTTCATTTGAAATTGGTCAAATGTCAATTTTCGTTTGAGAGTTGCAAACTGTCGATTAGTCAATGCCAATTTTCATTTGAATTCGTCTAATGTCGATTGGTCAATGCCAATTTTCATTTGAAATTGATCAATGTCAATTTTTGACATTGGTCAACTTCAGTTGGTGAGGCAGAAAATCATACAATCATTTTTATCTTAATAGATTAGGAAAAATCATGGATTCAGTTTTTAATGAAAAAGATCTCCATATGCAGTTGTTGGTAGTAAGGGGTGCCAGATAAGGAAAATAAGCTAAACAGATATGGCACCAAGCAGTTAAAGAAGGTTTATATTTTCTTGGAAGGTGTGGCTGTCCCTTTGGGAATTAATAATTTTTTATTTTGTAAAAATTATTAATTCCCTTTGGGAATTAATAATTCTTTATTTTGTAATTTTACGTACGACAAGTTTCGTCGAATTTACCTAACTAGTCTTGCTTATTTATTTTCATGGCTCTACGTTGCAACGCTGACGAAAATATACCAGGAACGAAACCGGGGGGGGGGGGGGTAAAATTGGTGCTCTAACGGCTTTCAATTTACATTGAATTAACTTTTACTATCTTTTGAATAGATTTTTTTTAGAAGCTGAAATATATTTATTTTTTTTGATAAAAAATTGAGTTTTCAAACTTAATTCAAAAAGTTAAGTTTCATCATTTGGACATTTAACAAATAGCTTTAACGAGTGAAAGAGGAACTGTGGCAGTACAGTGGATTAATCTCCGCTTGGCAGCACTGAATCCAGCTTTTGAATCAAGCTCTGGGGGGTCAACGGAGAAGGCCCCCTAGTAGGAAATATATTCCTACGAAACATCACTTAATGCCTTATGTGTCAGAGAATGCCCAGGAGAAACTATTAGTTGCTTAATGTTCCCTATCGGCCGGGACCAGACGAAGAACTGTCCTACCCTGCGCCAATTGACTTGCAATTACTTCTGACGACCACTTTGATCTCGGTTACAGCTTCCCCGGAGATCTTCATCCCGTTTCTGTCCCATCTCCTACCTTGCCTCCGGAAGCTTCTCCATGGCTCAGGGTCCTCTTTGAATTTGTGCCAAAGATTTTTTCTCCCCTATGTCTCTAGGATAGCGCTGACTTGCAGATAAGGACGTCACGACATGTCGTATCTTTTGGACGACGAAAGATGTGACCGAGTAGCTTGACTTACTGAATAATTATTTGCTGAAATAAATTCTTAATTTAGATAGTAAATTGGTTTAAATAATTAATTTAATTGTTTAATTTTAATAATTAATTATAAAATTCAATTTAAATGGGGTAAATGATTTAGTTAATAGATTAAATAACTTACTAATGAAAGAGGACAATTTGGATAAATCTGTATGAGTTTCAAAAAGCTATCAATAGACAAAAGCCATAACAACCAATTACGAAGTTAATTGTAGGATGAATTTCCTTATTTATTCTTTGTTGTTCTTGTGATTTTTGCTGATCTTCGGATCACTTTAAACATTGTCAACAAATTCAAGTATTATATTTTGTGTAGTTATATGTTTTATTTTCCTTGCCGTACTTTTTTTACTCGGTTTCTGAGTTTTCATCTTCTTAAGGTTCATGTTCCCTTTCAAACTATTTAATTTCAGATCTATTCATTCACTGTGCCATAATTATGGTATTACGTGTCAAAAGTTCATTTCATTTTGAAAATTCCAAAAATACAATTAGATGGATGGATAAAGTTGAATCTTTGCTATCTAATTTTAGCAACCCTGTCGTCTTTGAAACACTGAAACTGTAAGACTGCACAAAAATAGCACAGGAAACATATACTTTGAGGTAGAATTCAGTTTAGCCAACTTTGAATCAGATCCAGGCAGGGGTGTATCTGGCGTGATGGGGGGGGCAGGGTGTTTTAACCTTCCCACCCTCCGAAATATTGTACGTTTCGCAGAAACGTAACAAAAATGTATATAAACAAATTTCGATACGTTTTTTAAAGTATTTTGTTCCACTACCCTCCCCCCTCCATCCATTAAAGAAATATCCTCCTCCCAAAGAAATCCTAGCTACGGCATCGAATGCATGGCTGCCCCACTAGTTTGATTTTGGTTTGATTGGTAATTGTGATAGAGAAGTGGCTTGTTGTGTTACATTTTGCCATCAGGGGGCATTTGTTTGTTTTTTTTTCTAAATTGAGCCAATGGGGAAGTAAACCAGACCTCGTCCCACCTGGGTTTGGTTCTGGAAACGTGTCGCGCTGCCATTTGCACTAAATTTAACCTATGGTCCAAGCTTTTGAAGTTAGCATTTTTATTTATTTTTATTTTACAAAAATTACCAAGATTTTATCAGTTTCATAGGTAAAAGTCATTTAGAAGACGAGGCGATTAAATGCACTTTTGTAGTTTTTAGATTTTACCACTCAATAATTTGGTTTACTTTTAATTTTATATGTGTGCCTAGAAATTATGTAGTGGTTAGAATTAGCTGTCCGAAAACCACATAAATAATTTTTCCGAAAAAATACCTTGTTATATATAATAACTAAATTTAGGATATGGCTAAATTATTGAATAATAAATTTCTGATGGAGTTTAATATTACAAAGTTCAAACTGTAATGCACTCTGGCATATCCTAAACAACCAAAAAATAAGCAAAAAACAACCAAAAAATAAGCAAAAAACAACCAAAAAATAAGCAAAAAATAACCAAAATATTACAAAGTTCAAACTGTAATGCACTCTTGCATATCCTAAACAACCAAAAAATAAGCAAAGCCGCACTTTCCCTCCAGATGATTAGTAATGCGTACACACTTTCATTTTTTCTGCTTTTTATCTAATTTGTCTTTTAGGGATAATTGGTTTGGCCTCAAAATGACACAAAATTTTCACCAGCCTAATTTCAATCACTGTTTTATCTACACTTTTTTTTTAATTTGGTGCTTTCAAATTTTGGTACTTCTAATTTTTTTTAAATAAGTTCTGGCAGGAAAGAGTGAATTTTGTCAAATGAAATTGATGTCGCTATTGGAATTTTTCCTTGCGTGTCTGATTGAAAGTGAAGTTTTAGAGGTCTTTCATGAACATATCTCGAAAAATCCAATACTCATTCGAATAGCTATCTAAAACAGGGTTTCAATGGTACACTATTTTTTTACCCCCGCATAAGCAGTAAACTTCTAACGCGAACCAAAAGAGTATGCCTGTTACATCTTTAAAATTAATTCTTTGGAAATTACAGGCTCAGATGCAAAGACCTGTCTAACCTTAGACCTTCTCTCTTACCCCTGCCCCTAAATTTTAGTAAATTGGTGTCGCTGGTTACAGCATTTCCTACCGTCGAATACAGAATGCAACAAGTAGATGGTGATTTCCTGCTTAGTTTCTTACTTGTAATTATTAATCAGTTACAACAATACGGCAGTGTCATTTTGCAAGTAATTCTGCGTGCAACACCAAGTAGCAACACTAATTATTAATATTGGTGTATTAATTAAATTAATTATTGATTAAATTAATTAATTAAGTTAATTAATTATTAAATTGATTAATTAAATAAATTATTTTAATTAATTCAATTAATTAAAATTAATAGGCGTAGCAACACCAATTATTAATCAGTTACAACAATACGGCAATGTCATTTTGCAAGTAATTCTGCGTGCAACACCAAGTAGCAACACCAATTATTAATATTGGCGTAGTAATTAAAATTAAGTAATTCTGCGTGCAATACCAAGTAGCAACACTAATTATTAATATTGGTGTATTAATTAAAATTAAATTAATTATTGATTAAATTAATTTAAGTTAATTAATTAATAAATTGATTAATTAAATTAATTATTTTAATTAATTCAATTAATTAACATTAATTGACATAGCAACACCAATAATTAATCAGTTGCAACAATACGGCAATGTCATTTTGCAAGTAATTCTGCGTGCAACACCAAGTAGCAGTTTTTTTTGTTTTTTTTTAGTGAGAATGCAAACACAAATATTTATAAATCAAGCTTCAAGTTACATCAGCTGTTATTGCAGCAGTCTTTTTTTAATTTATTTTTTCATCAAAATAATGTAAAAAAAGCTATTGCAGCCAAAAAAAGGGAAATTTTTTTAGGGTTTATAGAATTTTATGGTGAAAAATCGCTTTGTTGAGTGTTTTGGTATCACTGCGATATAGACTCACTAAAATTTTACCGTATGTTTACTGGCAGGTTAATGGCTCTTTGTCACATAACAGTGACTAGAAGTCCTACAAGTCTAGAAGTCACATAATCTTTGGACGAGTTTTATTCTTCTAAGATTTTTCTTCAGAGAAATAGCACATAGTGAGATTTGACGCGTCCGCGCTGAGAATGTGTCCTCTTGTTATAAAATATCGAAATCGCTCTTATAATATCTTATATATTTCATGTAATGTTACCATTTGATTTCTTAATCCCACCCCCCTAATCTGGGGCTCACCCCTCAAATTTTTGCGCATTTGCTTTTTAAGACTAACGGAGGTTCTTTAATATATTATTGTTACTATGCGATCCTATGTTCAGAAAAAAAAAAATCAGAATTTGAAAGACATCTTTGGTGTTTTGTCACAAGGATTACCAGATCGGGTACTGTCGTGTTTGTGGCTACTAAATTGATTTCGTAATTTTTATATGGCCACTCACAAGGCTCCATGATATGTGGCTACATGGCTGCCCTCCCCTCTTGGGAGCTCTGACCTGAATTTGGGTTCTTAAGAAACGTCTACATCTATTTCCCTCAAGAAGTGCATTAAATATATGTATATTTAATATATTAGGACAATTTTTGAATTCACTGTGGTAATGACGAGCCCAATTATGAAGTGCAATTATTTTTGTAGTTTTAATTTTTAAACCTTCTTTAAAAGGTGCCTCTTCAAAAGGTGTTGATTGCTTTAGGATGGATTCAGTGGAAAAACTGAAATAAGGTGTACAGTATTGTACTTTAATGACCTTTTTTCCTTTGCATCTACTGTTAGGGCTCATGCTCACCTTTTTGACTGATTTTGTAAATAAGAAAAAAGATTGCTAGTTGAAGCCCTTTACTTGGTAATTAAATCGTAATAAGTATGGAATCAGTACAAAAGTGTATGCTTTAGCTTTGTTTTATAACTCATTTTTGTGTCTTTAGTTTTATTGAGGGGTCGCCCACTTTGAAATTAGAAGTGTGGAACACGTAGAGAAGAAAGTGGCTCAATATTTACACCAGATGGTTATGAGTGAGTGACCCCTCGAATTTTATTGCGGAGAAGCCTAGGTATCTTGTTTGGTTTTAAGCCTTGGTACCTGTATGATGAATTTATGGATTTTTTCTTTTTGTGTTTCGTCGGAAATTGTTGGTGGCTACATCTAGTAAGGCTATTTGATTGATTTTATTTGGTAATAAAATGATTCTCTAACATTGCATTTGTCTCAGTAATCTTATTCGGATCATTTTATTTGTCTTTCAGCTTTGGTGTGGAGGCCGAAATAGTACTTAAAATAGAAATTTAATTATAATGATAATTTGATAATGCAAAATTTAGCCATTTAGATTGCCGTAAGTGCCTTCCGTGATTTTTCATGGCAAAAAATTGCGCTACGGTATTTTTGTGCCCTTGGGTGAACGTACTGTATGGTTTTCCACTTAAATTAAAAAACTTAGAAAATAGTCTTAGGTCTAATTCTTACCTTGTATTTCAAAGTTTCTTACTTTCTTCATAAAAAAGAAAATGCCTTTCAAAATAACAAATATCGTTTTGGATTTTTCTGATATATTCTGCGAATCAAATTCTCAGAAAAAGAGTAAAATTGTAAACTCTTTTTTTTAAACAGTTCTTGGTAACGAGCTGTAAGTGAGGAGCGACTCGGCCCAATAGTAACTGAAACTCTGAAAAACATAATTTTGATAGCAATAGATATATCAAAAGAATTGGCTTTTTATGCTGATTTCAAATATATAAGTTTCAATAAGTTTAGTTGTATTTAAGTTCGCGAACCTAAGAAAATTTGCCTGGTTTCCGAAAAAAGGGGGAAACATCCCCAAAAAGTTGTAGAATCTTAAAGAAAATCACACCGTCAGATTCAGCGTGCTAGAGAACCCTACTGTAGTGGTTTCAAGCTCCTATATGCTAAATAGTTTTTTTTTAGAAGAAAAATCACATATACCTATTTTTTTTCGCTCTCAGGGGTGAACTTGTCAACCCAGTGGTCCTAGAATATCGGGAGAGGACTCATTCAAACGAAATTCAAAAGTTCTAAAAAAAAAATGGAGGGCAACTAGGCCCCCTCCCTTGCTCCTATTTTACTCAAAATTGTCCGATCAAAATTTTGAGATAGTTGTTCTGTTAAGTATAGCAGAAAGGCCGAATAAATATGCCTTTGGATATTATTATGGCCCACCTCCGCCCCTAGAAAAAAGTTTTAAGTTAAAAAACTTAACCATTATTTTACGTATAGTATTTGTCCTGGGAAGTATGCATACATTTTTCGGGTGAGCGGGGCAAATTTTCTGCTGTTGGGATGTCTTGCTTTCTCTTGGCCGGCTCAATCTTATACGTGGAGATGTTAAAGGTAATTCTCCGGTGTAAGTTTTCAACAGTATTGAATTGTCTACAGAATAAATCCGTAGAAAGGAAAGATTTTTCCGTGAAGGTGTAGCCAGATTTCTGGCATGATTTAAGGCAGGATGGACTCGCAAAGAATGTTCCTATACCTCCCATGTTAAACATTTGGAGTTTGCCTGACGTTCCTGAATTAGTGATTTTGCCGGTTTTTATGTCAATAGAAGTAAAAAAATCTGGTGAATATTTTGGCATAATCAAATCTTAAAGCCGATAATTATTTTTTTTATAATTCCAAAATAATTATAAAACCTGTTTCGGGTTTGCATTCTAGATTGCTATGCTTGACATTGTTGTTGTGGGGTATCAAAAAATAGAGCAAAAAATTTTCTATTCATCAATAAGAAACTTTTTTCTATAATATATACCTCCTGGCTGCAGTCCCTTCAAATACTTTACATATTTGTGTTCCGAAATCAAAATTTCCCCTCAAAAGGTTAGATTGAGCTGTAATCGGAGCATCTAAGAATGCAAAAATTACACCAAGGGGCTAACCACTCGGATTGTTCAGGAGCGATTCAGTCAAGTATTATTTAGTTCTAACCTGTTTAAACAGAGTCTGGAGAAGAAGTAAGGTGCAGACACCAAACTGCCGGTTAATGAATATATAAGAAAATTGTATTGTATAAATAATTAAGGATAAGCTGCGTCTAATCCTAGAGATAAATTGAACACAGCACAAGGGCCGAATAAGAAGCAATGGTTTTATTTTAAAAAGATTGATCTATCGTTTTGTTTAATTAAAATAAATTCAGGACAAATTTATGTATTGTAGTATAAGTACAATTTTGCATAATCTTCGTACTGAAATAAGAATTAAAAATATATAAAACAAGCTAATTAATAACTAATGAATGAAACAAAATAACTAATGAACGAAACAAAATGTCCCCAGAATATTTAAATTTGTAATAGCAAGACCCGAGTCTTACTGTAGAACTACCAAAGCAAACTACAAAAGCAGTCAATGACCAGTCTCAAGTCCAAGGCCTTTCCAAGAAACAATCCAACCCCTTGGTAAATAAACCCCAATAAAAATTACCCATACTAAAGCAGTCAAATGACCAGTCTCAAGTCCAAGGCCTTTCCAAGAAACAATTCAACCCCTTAGTAAGTGAAACCGTATAAAAATGGTCAAAACCCTAATAAAGTTCTTATATAGTTCTTGTTATTGACCACAGTA
Organism: Artemia franciscana; assembly: GCF_032884065.1. Lineage (NCBI taxonomy): Eukaryota > Metazoa > Arthropoda > Branchiopoda > Anostraca > Artemiidae > Artemia > Artemia franciscana. The sequence continues at coordinate 8,248,186 of NC_088872.1, forward strand.
ACATGGGAAAAAAGAAATATGCGAGGGCTCCATTTGCCAAATGTGCAGGCCCATCGTGAAAAGTTGAAATTAAATTATCGGGCTAGAGGGAGACCGCGTTTACCAAAATATATACTACTACTACTACTACTAATAACTCACTGCAGCACCAAGCCGCCTGAGGCCAACACAGCTACGCACGCTCCTCCTCCAACCTAATCTATTTAAAGCCTCCCTCTTTACACCCTCCCAGGAAGTTCCCATTTCCTTTAAATCCTTATTTATGACATCCTCCCAACCCAGACAAGGACGACCTGCTTTCCGTGTAGCCCCAGACGGTTGGCCAAAAAGGACAATCTTCGGTAATCTGTCATCCTTCATCCGTAGAACGTGGCCTAGCCATCTCAACCTTTCTTTCATTATAGCCCCAGAAAGCGGGATTGAACCACACTTTTCGTACAACCTACTGTTTGAAATACGGTCAGTCAGCCGGGTACCCAGAACAATCCGTAGGCAATTTCTCTGGAAAACATCTAGTAAATTTTCATCTGCTTTCCGGAGTGTCCATGCTTCAGAGCCATATTTGACCACTGTCATCACTGTAGCTTCCAATATTCTAATCTTGGTTTGTAGGCTTATCTTTCTATTCTTCCAAACTTTTTTTAACTGTGAAAAAACACCCTGAGCTTTAGCTATTCTACTTTTAACATCTTCACTGCTCCCACCATCTTTACTAATAATACTACCAAGGTAACTGAAGCTCCCAACCTGATCAATCTTTTCGTTACCTAAGGTCACCTGTTCATCTTCACTTATTCCTAACCTTAGTGACTTAGTCTTCTTAACATTAATTTTCAAGCCTATTTTAGCACCCTGAACTCGTAAAACCTCTAAAAATTCATTCATTTTGCTCACACTTTCATCTAATATGCTTAAATCATCAGCATAATCTAAGTCCAGGAGCGTTCTTCCTCCCCATTTGATTCCATGGTCTCCAATTGCCTTTCCTGTGCTCCTTAAGACGAAGTCCATCAAAATGATCCATATAAAGGGGGATAGAACACAACCCTGCTTAACTCCTGATTTAATACAAAACCAGTTGCTAACCTCATTTCCTACCTTAACCGCAGCAGTATTATTCTCGTACATAGCGCAAATCACTTTAATGTATTTTTCTGGTATACCATATAACGATAAGACCTTTGTTAACGCTGTTCTATCAACAGAATCGAAAGCTTGCTCATAATCGATAAAACTAAGGACCAAAGGTGTTTGACAACGAAGGGACTTCTCAATTATTAACCTAAGAGTGAAAACATGGTCGACACATCCTCTACCTTTTCTAAAACCGCATTGTTCTTCCCTTAAAACTTTGTCTACAGCATGTCTCAGTCTAAAAAGTATCATATTACTCAGTAATTTGCTACCTACAGAGACCAGACTAATGCCTCGATAATTCCGACATTCACTCTCGTCACCTTTCTTATACAGTGGTTTAATTAAGGTTTTCCTAAAATCATTGGGTACTTCCCCTTTTTCAAAAATCATGTTCATAATCTTCAGTAGCTTATTCCTAACCTCAGAGCCACCATATTTAAGGAACTCATTAATCATACTATCAGCACCTGGGGCCTTATTATTTTTTAATCCTTCTAGTACTGTCGCTAATTCTTCCTCACTAAACAAATCTTCCTTCACATCCAAGGTATCACAAACTTTTTCATTTTCATCTATATCTTTTCCTGCAACTGTATCTCGGTTTAGCACATTCTCAAAATGTTCCACCCATCTTTCTTTAACTTTTTCCTTATCACTAATTGTGACCCCATTTCTATCTTTAACTGGGACTAGTCCGGATCGGCTACTCCCTTTCAATTTATTAACATGCCAGTATAATATTTTACTATTATGCCGTCTAGCCGCATCTTCCAGATCCTCAGCAATTTTATCCATCGCCTCCATTTCACATCTCCTTAGTTCATATTTTAATGCTTTCTCCACTTTCTTTACATTCCTTTTGTTTTCATACGACCTATCGCTCAGATAATTCTTATACAAACCCCTTCTACTCTCTATTAAACCTAAAGCTTTTTCACTAATATTCCTAGTTGCTGTCTTAGCACTCTTCCCTAGGACACCATCAGCAACTTCACAAATTGTTTTTCTGAAATTATTCCATCCATCTTCCACATTGTCAAATTTTAAACCCTCAAGTTTAGTACTCAACTGTTCCTGGAATTTTTTTCTCAAATTTTCATCCTGAAGTCTACCAACATCATAACTTCCCGGGGGGGAGTTACTCTTCCGAAATTTCAGCTTTAAATTAACCTTAGACACTACTAGATGGTGATCTTTACTTTTAACATCAATAACGGCACTCCTATACACCCTAGTATCTTGTATTGATCCTGCTAGTCTTCTGTTTACAATAACATAATCAATAAGGTTTGCTGTCTTACCATCACGTGAATACCATGTCAACTTATGGGCCATTTTGTGACCAAACACCGTATTGGTTATAACTAGGTTGTTATACCTACAAAATTGCAAAAGCCTATAGCCATTACTGTTTTCTTTTCCTACACCAAAATTACCTAGGCTAGGATACCATCTATCCCTATTTCTACCAACCTGGGCATTAAAATCTCCTAGCAAAAACACCATATTTCTACCTGGTACCCTGTCTATTTGCTCCTGTAACTGTAAGTAAAATTCATCTGAGTCACTAGTATCTCCATCAGTTGGTTCAATGGGGGCATATACTACTATAACTGATACCCTAAACTTTTTAGTCATAAAATGAGCAATTAGTATTCTATTATTAATACCTTCCCAGCCTAAACAAGACTTAGCAGCTTCCTTATTCATCATGAGCCCTACTCCCTGTCTATGTACCCCATCCTTCCTTCCTGAGTAAACAAATTCTATGTCACCTAATTTCATGCTTCCTACCCCTGGGATATGAGTTTCTGAAACTCCTAATAAATCCAGTTCAAACCGTCTGAATTCGTCAGTCAAAATGTCGATGCGATAGTCATTTTTTAACGTCGTAACATTCCAAGTTCCAATTTTCATGTTCTTTAAATCTTTGAAATTATTTTGGCCTCAAGAAAAGCAGTGATCCCGGATACCAGTGCAGGATGGGGACCAACATATCTTCTCAAGTCTACACCGAAGCGCTTAAGCCGGCTTAGAACCGGACAGCAAGAAGTCCCTGGGACCTCCAGTAAGTTGGAGGCTTTGTGCAATCCTGGGCCCATCTTGGTCACAACATGGTTTTCAGCACTTGGCGATGCTCTTCTATCAACAAGAGTCGAAATCCTGCACAGACAGTCCCAAGCCTATTACCTCCGACTCATTATATATTCATGCCTACAAATATTATGCTACTAAGGGGAGGCAGCCCATAGTAGATAAATTAGCTAGGAAGAGGTTTTTCAGCCCGAAAACGCCCATCAAAACAAACCAAGCCCAGAAAATTATCCAATAATCAGAATCCCGTACGAGTGCTGTGTTGTTTACTAGGCTATAATTTCCTCGAGGGGCGCCACTCCTCAAGTGGGAAAAATTGACCGCAAGTTTCCCAGTCTTGCAGGTACCCCGAAAGGGTCGAGGCAGCCCTTTACTAAGGCCGTTGTCCATAAATCTGGATCTTACGCCCTTTCGCAGTTGTCCTCCTATAGAGGATCCTCCCACAATGGTGTTCTGCTTCACCATGCAATTTAACCCATTACTGGGAGAAGGTTTGTAACTCATCTGACGCGTGAACACGGCAGTTGGCCCTGCTGAGTGTACATTTGAGGGGCCTTCTTCCTCCTCCACCTGAAATTATGACCCCCAGGGGAGGGTTTCCCAGTTTCTATTATGGGCCCCACTGGGACAAGGTCCTACTTGGCCTAAGCCTCCTATGGAGCTACTCTACCTATCTATAGGGGTTTACATATATACATATACATATATATATATATACACATATACACACATACATATATATACATATATACATACACATATATATACATACATATACATACACACATACACATACACATACACACACATACACATACATACACATATACTCACTAACGTGCAAATATATACCCTGAATTGGTATAGGCTAGGTCTGTATATGGTGAATATTAATTTCCTTTCTGATGCAAATGCACAGTAACTTTGGATTCAGGATGCAATTCTGACTATAGAGATAAGTATTTTTCTTACTTGAAGTGTATGTGCAGAATTAGAAATTCTGCTGGTACTACAAAAGTAGACCTAAGTAGCCAATTTAGCCTGTTTGAAACATCTCACAAGCCAACACCTTATAAAAAAAAAAAAAAAAAAAAAAAAAAAAAAAAAAAAAAAAAAAAAAAAAAAAAAAACTAGTTAAAAACTCTGCTAATACTGCAAAGGTAGACCTAAGTATCCAATTTAGCCTGTTTGAAACATCTCACAAGCCAACACCCTATAGAAAACACCTTTACTTACATTTGCTAAGGTAATGAGACTGTCTAAAATAGAAAAATGATATAGATTATAACAGACATTTTACAGTAGAGGAGCTATAGAAAGTTATTTGAAAGTTATCATTAACAGCACCATGTTTAGACATGATTTACCCACAGTATATCATACACTGAATTGACAAATGGATAAGAACATTGTTAGAAATTATTAACAAAGCCTGGGAAGACAGAAAATTTCCAAAAATATGGAAGGATGGGGTACTGACTATGATTCCTGAACAAGGCAAAGATAATTCGAAAATTGAAAACTTAAAGATGATTACTCTACTATCTGTGTTAGGAAAAGTCTATGAAAGAATGGCTAAGGAGAGGCTTACATAGAAAGTGGAAAAACAAACACTTTGAAAGATGTTCAATGTGGTTTTAGAAAGAACAGATCTACTATAGAAGCATCACAAATGTTTGTAAATGATGCAGTATATTGTTTGGAAAATCTGTTTAGCAGTTTTCTTTGATGTGAGTAGTGCTTTTGACAGTATGGTTAATCAACATATACTAGAAGGAATAATTACAGCAAATGTTAGAGGATGTTTACTAAGATTTTCTTATGATTATCTACAAGAACAAGAAGTGACAGTAAAAGTGGGTAAAGCATATTTGGAAAGAAAGGTACTGAGAAAATGCTGTGTTCAGCAAGGCTCCTCATGGGGGCCCAATTATTACAATGTAAGTGAATTTGATATACTACTGGATGCAGGAGATGATAGAGCTGGACTTTTTGCTGATGATAATGGAATGTGGAAAGTGTGTGATAGTACTGAGGAGGGGCAACAGGTGGCCCAGGGAAAATAAATTAGTGGATATGTCAGCCAAGGTAAATTGTGTGCAGTTTTTGGTCCAGAAAACAAAAGCAATGGTAATTATGTGAAGGAAAAAGTACTCTGTACTTTGCCTTTTTCTAAATGGGGAGCAATTGAAATTGTGGATGAATTTAAATGGCTTGGAATTACCATTGATAGAAATATGATGTTTAAAGCTCATATAAGACAGTTAAAGAGAGCATGTGCCAAAAGATTAAATATTATGAAAATGTTATGTGGAGCAAATTTTGGGCCAAAACTGGACTTTTTAATTAAATTTTGTATAAAATACATAAGAACATACATAAAATACATACAGAGGAATAAATTATATGATAACATCTGAGTCATTGTTATAAAAGCTGGAAACTATTCAATACAGTGCTTTAAGGACTGCTTTTGGAGCAAGAAAGACAACTCCATGGTGATTTCTTGAGTCAGAAAGTGGAATTGAAAATCTAGGCAACAGAAGAGACATAGCACCATTAAAGTTTTTGCAGAAGACATGGATAGCTGACCAGTCAAATCAAATTAAATCAAGAATGCTAAAAGAGGGAAGGTTGTGATGTTCATGGAAAAAAAACATTTTGGTATTGTGAGGGCAAAGGAGATAATGGAAGAGTTTCAAATGGATTGTCAGTTGACATCAATACTGAGAATGCCCAATATGTTCATCACCCCTCAGTGAGAATCCATTCCATATCAGTGCAATACAGAACTTGAAAAGTGGGATAACCTAGATTATGATCAATCATTCAAGATGACAAAAGAGATGCAATACCTTGACACTGTAGATATCTTCACAGATGCATCCAAAATGGACAGTAAAGTGGGGACTGCTTTTGCAATACCCTCCAAGAATATACTTAAATTGATTAAATTAAGTGACATAACTACAGTGTTTCAAGCAGAAGTAGTTGCAATAGCCAAAGCAGCAAGATACTTAATAGATTCTGCATCAACAGGTGAAAAAATATAGAACCTGTTCATATTCTAAAAGTGGTTTGGAGGCAATCAAGAATATTTATCTAGAAAATAAAGTAGCTCCCAAAATGATTTTTTGCCATGAAGAATTACAGAAACTACTGGAAAAGGGAGTAACCATCACATTGGATTGGGTACCTGGACATGCAAACATTAGTGGAAATGAAACAGCTAACACTGCAGCAAAATTAGCATCAATAGAAGACAGGTAAACATTTGTAAGTGTTCACCCAGGATGATTAATCAAATTGGAGAAGTAATAAAGAAATTGAAACTATGGATATTTGAGGATAGTCATGTATTCTTAACAAGTATACTTATTATACAAAAGAAAGAAAGGCAATTTGAGGATAGTCATGCATTCTTAACAAGTATACTTATTATACAAAAGAAAGAAAGGCAATTTGAGGATAGTCATGCATTCTTAACAAGTATACTTATTATACAAAAGAAAGAAAGGCAATTTGAAAAGAATTGCCCACCCCTGACCCCCCCCCCCCCCCCCGAAATGGCACCTATGGCAGGAACTCAGACATATAGAGCCTATTTTTATAATTTAGATCCAAGATGTGCATTTTGTGGAAATGAGGATAAGGTACGGCATCTTTTACTTGAACATGTGGGAACAGAAGGCAGGAGGAAGGATATTATACAATTTATTAGGGAAAAAAGAATTCAACAGAATAGTGACATACTATGTAGAGCAGGCTCCAAATTTTCTTATGTAATTCTGGAACCCCAGGGTTATACCACCATAAATATCATGGTTCCATACACTACCCTTCATAAAAAGATTAGGCTATAAATTTGACCTTGAAACATTCCTAAAAGTTTCAATTAGATAAAAACTACTTTCCAAAATATCAAAAAGCCCTCCATGTGTAGTAGAGGGTCTAAAAAATAAGTTTAATATTCCCAAATAACCTTAGCAGCTGCAAAATATATATATATATATATATATATATATATATATATATATATATATATATATATATATATATATATATATATATATATATATATATATATATATATACATATATACACATATACACACATACACATATATACACATACACACACATATATATTTAACGTTATGGATATGTTATATATTACATATTTGAAATGATTTTTCTCTGAGTGTGAATAGGAAAGACTTGCTTGACTTTTGACTATTAGAATCTGGTTTGCCCAGTTGCTATAGAGAAAGAATGTTCGATAACTTTTAAAGATATCTTCATCCCAAAACAACAGAACGCTCCGACGGTATCTACTTAGGTTGGTTTAATTTCACTATTGTTGGTTTTACCAAGAATTTAAAGCTTATATAGAATAATCGGCAGTTGTTTCGCTATTTCTTTAGCAATCTCATCTTCGTACTCAAGTTCTGGCTCTTCTCTTGTCATATTTCACGGGTTATCTATCACATTATTTTCAAATTACGGTTTAGACAAGACAAGATTTATTTCTACAAAACGGCTATCACAAGCCCAAAAGGGCCAAATTCACATTTTAGTGTCAATAAAAAAATTTAAAAAAAATGGTGAATGCCAATCAGTAATAAATATCAAACCAGTTTAAACTCATAAAATTGCAATCAGTAAAAAAGTCAAACCATAAAAAGTCGTAAATTAAAACCGGGAAAACAAATTTAAACAAAATGACAATTTAGTTTACCTTGCAAGAATTGTAAAGTTTGCAGTTGCAAAATAAGCATTAAAACTACAAGTTAAAAGTGGAGCGATAAGAGCGAAGGGTTAGTAATTTAAAATTTCAAATATGTGAAGGATGAACGTTCTTCTATATCTTTCAGTGGAAACTCTTATTTGGGCAAGAAGGGGGATTTTTGTTGAATTAGAACGTGGGGCAGTGGCGAATGCTGGGGCACCCTCCCCCTGACATAGTAGTAGATTTGTGGTTGGGATCGCTTGCTCTGGTTCTTTTAGGGACGAATTTTTTTTTTTTTTTTTGTTTTTAATAGTCGAGTTTTTAGTTATTAAGGCTGTTTCTTTTTGCAAACAAGTTTGAAACAAGGTTTCAGTTACTTTTTGCAGTCTCTATTAGATTTTTATTAATGACACATGTCCCCAAAAAGTATTTAATTAAATTCAAGTTTATCAAGGGGATCTGCCCGTATTACCACAAATGCCAACTGGGAGGCGAAAATCTTCATTCGTAAGAAGGGGAGATTTAAAATTCTGACTTAATCCGCTGCTAATAGCAACAATAAGAAAGCATTATATTTCTATTTCTTTGTTCTATTTTTCCTGCTACACCATCAAACGAACTATTACTTAATGTTTAATCAACAATTAGTTCCAAAGAATGTATGATACCAAAATATGGTACTAATTTTTTTTTTTTTTTTTTTGACGATACAAAGTTTAAGTTACTCGCTATAGTCGCCAGAAGTGCAAATGCTAAAAATTATGCAGAAAAGATTAAATATATTATTTTTTCGTAGAGGGTGAACAACCTTTTAATTGTGTTTTATGGCGAGGTGGTTCTTATAAACTTACTTTTTTTGTATCAATATTTCTAATTGACTTTAATTTCAGTAGAACTCATCAGATTTAGAAATTTGTTGCAGTTCCCTTTAAATTGCTGGTATTTCTTTGTCCACAAGTTTATCGAAGTAACCTTTCATGTACCCCCCCCCCCCCAAAAAAAAAAATCCTAGATCCGCCCCTGACGTGGCGGGTGGGTAAATATTCACTAGGGAAAAGAGAAGTAGTACAAGGGTTATGCACGATATTGTTGGCAAAATAATAAGGAAATTTGTACTCTCATTTCCTTAAGGGTGACTAGATTTGCTCTCCGAAGAAGGTAAATGTAAGGCCCTTTACCCTGTTTGAAAATAATTCTTAGACACTTTTTTTGAATTGCCTCTATTCTGTCCCACAATTCATTGGACATGCCAGAATGGTAAACAGAGAAACAGAAAAAAAAACACAAAAAAATGTATTAATCCAAAAACGTTCAGAAATAAAATGAAAAAAAAACAAGTTTTTAACTGAAAGTAAGGAGCGATATTAAAACTTAAAACAAGCAGAAATTACTCTGCATATTAAAAGGTTTTCTCCCTTCTCAACGCTCTGCTCCTTACGCTAAAGTTTTTTACTGTTTTAAAAAGTAAACTTGAGAAAAAGAGTCAAACTTTAGCGTAAAGAGCAAGGTGTTGAGGGAGGAAAAGCCCCTTTGATATACGGAGTAATTACTGTTTGTTAATTTTGCTCCTTACTTTCAGTTAAAACACTTCTTTTTATCATTTTATTTCCAACATAAAGCGAACTTACCAGTAGAGGTAATTTCGAACAGTTCGTGGTAACGAACTGTAGTAAGGAGCGACCGGGCTCAATAGTAACCAAAGCTCTAAAAAACAGAATTTTGATATCAAGAGTTACATCTCAAGAATCGCACTTTTATGCCGATTTTAAATATGTGAGTTTCATCATCAAGTTTAGTCTTACTCATCAAAAGTTACGAGCCTGAGAAAATTTACCTTATTTTCGAAAATGGGGGAACCTCCTAAAAGTCATTTAATCTTAAAGAAAGTAACACCATCAGATTCAGCGTATCACAGAACCGTATTGTACAAGTTTCAAGCTCCTATCTACAAGAATGTAGAATTTTGTATATTTTGCCAAAACACAAATCCGAGATGCGTGTTTATTTATTTAATTCTTTTTTCCAAGGGTGATTGTACCGACCCAGTGGTCTTAAAATTTTACGAGAGGGCTCATTCAAATGGAAATGAAAAGTTCTAGCGTCCTTTCAAAGTGACCAAATAAATTGGAGGGCACCTAAGCCCCCTCCCACGCTCATTTTTTCCAAAATTCGTCCGATCAAAATCCTGATATAGCCATTTTATTCAGCATAGTTGAAAAACCTTATAACTATGTCTTTCAGGACGACTTACTCCCCCAAAGTCCCCATGGGATAAGCTGCAAGTTAAAAACTTTGACCAGTGTTTGCACATAGTAATGATTATTGGGAAGTGTACAGATGTTTTCAGTGGGATTTTTTGGTTGGAAGGAGGGGTTGAGAAGAGGAGGTTATGTTTGGGAAAATTTCCATGGAGGAATTTGTCATGGGGAGGAAAATTTTCCATGAATGCGAGGGGGCACGGTTTTCTAGCATGATTTAAAAAAACAATGAAAAAATAAATATGAAAAAGTGTTTTCAACTGAAAGTAAGGACCAGCGCTAAAACCTAAAACGAACAAAAAATATTACACATATAAGGGGTTCATTTCCTCCTAATCTCTCACTCTTTACGCTAAAGTATTTTTTTGTAATTTCAATTATTTATTCTACGGCCATTGTGATTCAGGGGTCATTCTTAAGGATTTAGGACAAAATTTAAGCTTTAGTGTAATGAGCGAGGTATTGACAAGTGGGCGAGCCCCCCTTATATACGTAATAGATACCTGCGAATATAGAAGTTCGTTAGGTAAGCTAATTCGTAAGTTACGTATATTTTTACTAATGAAAACCATCGTAAAAAACTAAAAGCTCTAGTTGCCTTTTTAAGTAGCAAAAAATTGGAGAGCAGCTGGGCCTCCTTCCCCGCTCATTTTTCTCAAAATCGTTCGATCAAAATTATGAGAAAGCCGTTTAGCCAAAAAAATAAAAATTCAAATTTCGTTTTAATTATTCATCTGCGCAGAGCCGAAATCAAAACATGGATTAACTAAAAAACGTTCAGAAATTAAATAAAAAACGAATTTTTTTAAATGAAAGGAAGGAGTAACATTAAAACTTAAAACGAACAGAAATTACCCAGTATATGAAAGGGGCTGTTCCCTCCTCAACGCCCCGCTCTTTACGCTAAAGTTTTTACAGTATTAAACAGTAGAGTTGAGAGAAAGAGTCAAACTTTAGGGTAAAGAGTGGGGCGTTGAGGAGGAAACAGCCTCTTTCATAATGTTGCTCCTTACTTTCATTTAAAATACTTGTTTTTTTATCTAATCATTAAAAAGTACGGATAAAGGTTCTGAAAGAATGTCTGCAAAGGCTTTAAAGGATTTGAGAAATAAACTAGCTAATTTGATCCTCCTAACTCATAAAAGCATATTGGTATTTTTAATCGTACTAATGAGAACTTTGTGAATTACTCGAATAAAAATTTAAATGATAGTTGAGATGCAACTGAATTTGGGGCACGGATTTTTACTTTGAATTTGATTTTAGGGAGTCAAGTGAGACTTAATTTTTCTTGGAATTTGGTTAGTAATTTCCGTTGAAATTTGGTAAATCGACACGGGTCTGTTTAGAGGGCATTTCCTGTCATGCCCCAAAGGATTTTGTAAAGTTTTGAAATACTTGGCTTTCCTGATTGGTAGTTCCAGGACAGTTTTTGGCTTGGTTACATACATAAATAAAATTGGGTGGTTTAATCTGACAATGAAATACAACAAACTTTCGGTTAGATCGTATAATTTCCACTTCTCACCCATTTCTAGCTATATTTTATATTTTATTTCATATTTTAATTACCCTACATCGCTCACTACTGTACATACTACTTATCTTTTTTTAAGCTATAGCACTTTCCTTTCTACCAAAACAATAAAATCGCTACTTTACTATTTTACTTCCTCACAACCAATTAGCGTTTTATTTACAGATGCCAAGACATCAATTTGGTTTCAAATATGATGTTTTCTAAAGAATATAGAGCTGGATTGCGCTCAAGACTCGTCTTCAAATGCGAATCATGTCATGAGGAAGCCACAATTCACACAGAAAAACCCCTTGCTCCTAGAAGGCTTAAAAAAAGACTCAACGAAAACCGTAGTCAAAAAACGGAAAAGGACTGATTTTGATAGTATGAATACTATCAGAAAGAAACACAAAACAGAAACAGGAACAGTAAGTGTCAACAAAGAGGTAGTGGTTGGTGCAATAAATGGTGGATTACTCACGCCCAGGTTCAAGAACTTTTCTCTACCATTGGAATAAATACCCCGTCTCAAAAAGTCTTTACGAAATTTGAGAAAGAAATTTGCGTAGAATTGGAAAAAGTTCTCTATGACTATCTTATCGAAAATGGGAAAACCGAGCGAAGGATGGCACTGGAAGCAGGTGAGAAAATTCACCCAAATGGAGCTGTAGAGACATGTGTTATAGTTGATGGAAGCTGGTGTACACGAAGTTATGGGAATAGGTATCGTGCACTCTCAGGCTGTGGAGTTGTGATAGGTTTCTATTCGAAGAAACTCTTAAATCTAGGAATTAGGAACAAATATTGCTGTACTTGCGTGAAATACAGGCATCAAGTAAATAGATCTGTTCCTGAACATACATGTTTTATGAACTGGCAGGGGCCCAGTACAGGTATGGAGTCAGATATATTAGTTGACGCATTCCGAATAGCAACATCCATGCACAATCTAAGATATACTCGATTTGTTGCCGACGGCGATTCGAGTACCCATTCTGAAATTATAGCTAGGGTACCATATGGCAGAAATGTAGAAAAAATTGAGTGTGCTAATCATGCGTGCAAATGCTTGAAAAACAGACTATATAAGAAGCAGCATGAAAATGCCGAATGCAGAAGATTTCTTAGTGCCGCAATAATAAAGAAATGTGTGATTTTGCCAGAAATGCAATTGCATGTGCCACCACAGAGAAGAAAAGCGTTAAGGATCTCATCAGTGCGCTGAAGGCAATTCCTCTACATTTTTTCCGTGGCGACCATAAGTTTTGTCCTACACGCTGCTCGTTCTCCGGGAAAGTTCTACAGGTCAATCCTGAAGACACCCCTAGCAACATCTTTCTCAGCCATGTGTATTCAGCCTTTGATACGCTGACCAGAAGGGCTCGTCTACTGATAGGAAACCACACGAGCAACCTGGAAGAATATTTTATGAGCATAGTTGCAAGGCTTATAGGTGGCAAAAACGTTATGGTTAGCCAAAGTGTGCGATATACCACCCGTGTTAAAGCAGCAGGAATCCGATTTACGAAATGTCACTCAGCTCGCCTTGAAATATTTCGAAGAACTGTAGGATCTACACCAAGTAGGCAGTTGAAAAAACTTGCACAACAGCGGGCCATGACTACTGCTCGACGTAAAAGACTGTCTGCTAGAAAGCACCTTTTCACTAATACTTCCACAAAACTCTCTTCAAAAGAAATCAGGGAGCCAACCGGAGCAGACAAAAACTACGGCTCGAACGCAATGCTCCGGATCTTGATTGCAGTGCGCTCGAAATTGCAAAAACAGATTTTTTGACTCGTCTCCAATGTACTGCAACAGAAATCCTCAGTATCGAAAAAGCCACTAGGCTTCAGAAAATTCTATCGATAATAGCTGGATAGAATACAGAAAAAACAGAATTACAGCTTCCGTAGCTGGTGCTGTTTGTAAAAGGTGGTTGAAGACTGTGGGTTCATTAGTTCGGCAGCTGCTGTATCCCAGAAACCGCCAAACAAAGGCAATGGAGCATGGTCAGATGTATGAGCCTGTAGCTATTGAAGCTTTTGCAAAGAAAATGGGTTGCATTGTGAACTCTGCTGGGCTTTTCATTCACAAGGAATATGGGTTTCTAGGGGCCAGTCCGGACGGGATAGCAATTTTTCCTTCGGGTGAGAAGGCTCTTTTGGAGGTGAAGTGCCCTTTGACAGCAAAAGGGCTTACATTGGAAGAGTGGATAGCGCTTAAAAAAAAATGCATGTCTAGAAAAGAAAGTTAATAGTGAAATAAAGCTGAAAAGAACACATGACTACTATTACCAAATTCAAATGCAATTGGAATGTTGTAATATTGATTTTGTATACTTTGTAATATTTTTAGGAGAAGAGGAATTATATTATGAAAAGATTGGTCGTGAACGTGAATTCTGGCCTAACAAAATGCTGCCAAATCTACAAAAATTTTATTTTGAGGCACTGTTACCAGAAATTGTCGACGGAAGGTTGCTAAGAGGTATGGAGATACGAGAACCGTTTATATAAATCCAACTGTGCTAGGTATGGGTAGTTAACATGTGTCATTACAGTCTTATCCGAATACAAATTCAGATACACAAATACTCAAGCAACAATCGAACTTTAGAATATTTTTTAATGAACCCGTATGGATAAGCTAAATAAAAAAAAAACAAGTTTTTTTTAACTGAAAGTAAGGAGCGACATTAAAACTTAAACGATCAGAAATCACTTCGTATATAAAAGGGGCTGCTCCCTCCTCAACGCCCCGCTCTTTACGCTAAAGTTTTTTACTGTTTCAAAAAGTAGAATTGATAGAAAGAGTAAAACTTTAGCGTAAAGAGCGGGGCGTTGAGGAGGGAGCAGCCCCTTTCACATACGAAGTAATTTATATTCGTTTTAAGTTTTAATGTTGCTAATGGCTTTCAGTTAAAAACATGTCTTTTTTTTATTTAATATCTGAACGTTTTTGAACTAATGCATGTTTTGATTTTGGCTCTCCACAGATGAATAATTAAAACGAAATTTCATATTTATATGGCTTTCTCATAATTTTGATAGAATCACTTTGAGAAAAAAGGAGCAGGGGAGGAGGCTTAGTTGCCCTCCAATGTTTTGGTTACTTAAAAAGGCAACTAGAACTTTTAATATTTTACGAACGTTTTTGCTAGTAAAAGATCTACGTAACTTACGAGTTAGCTTACGTAACGAACTTCTGTATTCTGTTAGTGTTAAATTTTAATGCTGCTCCTTACTTTCAGTTGAAAAAACTGTTTCATATTTATTTGTGTATTGTTCTATTTTGAAATGCGGCTAGAAAATCCTGCGCTCCCTTCATGGAAATTTTCTTCCCCATGACAAATTCCTCCATGGAAAGTTCCCCCAACATAACCCCCTGTTCTCAACCCCCCCCCCCCCAACCAAAAATCCACCTGAAAACGTCTGTACATTTCCCAATAACCATTACTATATAAACACTGATCAAAGTTTGTAACTTGTAGCCCCTTCCACGGGGATTCTGGTGGAATAAGTCGTCCCCAAAGACACAGTCATAAGGTTTTTCGACTATGCTGAATAAAATGGCTATCTCACAATTTTAATCGGATGACTGTGGGAAAATTATTAGCGTTGGAGGAGGCCTAGGTGCCCTCCAATTTTTTAGATCACTTAAAAAGGGTACTATATACTTCATTTTTTATGTATAATTCACTTGTATATAACTTCATTTCCGTTGGAATGAGCCCGCTCGCAACATTCTATGACAACTGGTTCGATATAATCACCCCTGGAAAAAAAAATCCATATTTTTGCTGATAGAAGCTTAACACTTCCACGGTAGGGTTCCCTGATAAGCTGATTTGGATGGGTGTAATTTTGGTTTTATTACTTTTATCGGGTGTTTCCCTCTATTTTCTAAAATAAGGCAATTTTTCTTAGACTCGTAATTTTAGATAGGTATCTCATATATTTAAAGTCAGCATTAAAATGCGATTTCGTTCATGTAGCTATTGATATCAAAAATCCGTTTTTTAGAGTTTTGGTTACTATTGAGCCGGGTCGCTCCTTAGTACAGTTCGTTACCACGAACTTTTTGATAACATGAAATAAATTTGTCACTTCGCTGCGAGCAATTATTTAAATTATATTTTTCTAAATAGGTCTGCATGAAGTGAAAACCCGAAAATATGTTCTTTTTATTTGTAATTTCCATAATTTTATACCGCGTCTCCTGGCAAATAATGATGACCAGACCACAGGCACACACGCAGGCGAGGGATTCACCCACCTTAAATTTGTATAATGCTTAATTTTCTCAGTGAAATGATTAATTTTCCTGTGTTTCCCTGGTATTTCTTTCGTAAGAGTTGAACCCCCCTCCTCCAAAAAAAAAATCTTGAATAACAATTTCCCTAATTTTCTCCTCGAATAATAGTTCTTTTCCAAATAAATATTCCTATTTACTTGTCGAATTACGAAGAATGAATATACATTAATCGTAATCTTCAGTGAGAAACCCCTTGAGTTTAATGACGGTAGTGAAATCTGATAACCTTGAGTATTTGTGTGATTTGCCGCGATTGAAAAAGAACTGAACAGACAGTATAAATTCTGGAGGAGCGTCCGGCCTTAAAAACGAAATAAAAAGAATTTTTTTCAACTGGAAGCAACGAGCAACATTAAAACTTAAAACGAACAGGAATTATTACGTATACGAGGGGAGTGGCTCCTCCTCAACACCTCGCTCTCTATGCTAAAGTTTGAATTATGTTACAATTCTTTAAGAACGACTCCCGAAACACTACGTTCGTTGAATTAGAACAAAAAGAAACTTTTTTTTAAGTAATAAAAACTTTAGCGTAAAGAGTGAGATGTTGAGGAGGATCAACACCCCTTTTATACGTAATAATTCCTTTGTGGTTAAAGTTTTAATCTTGCTCCTTACTTTCAATTGAAAAAACTTGTTATTTTTTCAATTTTCATAAACGGTCATAAAGGTGACACCATGAAGAAGTTCGTAAGACCTACGTAGGTTAACATCTAGTCTACAGATGTGTGTTGAAATCCTTCTATGTGCAAGATATGACCCAGGCGCAACTGGGGTCTATATAGGCTGTGAAAAATACCCGTATGCTACAAAAAGTATCAAATTGTTTATCGTCAGAGAGAGTGCAGTCTTGAACCCTATATTTTGTGAGTTCAAATAAATTACCGCCAAAGTCGTAGCCATCATATATTCCTCGGGGGTAATTTTTTGCAGATTCCATGCCCAAGGGCGTAGCACGTCTGAAAGCTTTTTTTGGGGAGGGAGGGACAACTTCGAACGGCCTTGCCGAAAATAAACAAATCTACATCGAAAATGTTCGAAACTATAGAACATCTCGTAAAAGTTTTGACATGTGAGAGGGGGATGGGTATACACTCCGAGAGTAAAATTTTAAATAAATTACTTATTTAAAGTAGAATTTTAAATTTTTCATTTCATCATCGTCAGGTGTTGTATCACCTACCAAAGCACATTTATTATTACAAGCCCTAAATTACAAATATTGCCATTGTTCACAGATAGATTCCAAAGTAGAAAAAATTGGGTATGTTTGGCATTGGTGGTCCAATCAGCTTGAATTTTTCAGGGGTTATTCCTTGGACCAAAGGGAACTTAAATTTTTTATTTTGGGATGGGCCCCAAAAATTAGAAAAAAGTGTCCCCCTTACATGAGTTTGAAAATTATAACCCTAACTCCCTGGGCCAAAAAAACCCTAATGCACGAAATAATTGCTCAGGAGTAAGGAGCCCAAATAAGCTAAGGTCGAAAGAGGGAGGAGGCAGATAAAAAAAAAACATTCAGGGAAGCCCGGCTTTTCGTTTTGGGCAGATGAATGGTTTAAAAACCGGACTTTCTGATGCCCATCATTCTTTATCAGTAAAACTTCCCCTAGCCTTCTCAACTTCTCTTTTATTATAGCCCTAGAAAGTGGGATCAAACCGCGGCAATAAGTTTTGCTTTTTCTTTTGATATTCGACCAGTCACACGAGTACCTAAAACTATCCACAGACAATTCTTCTGGATTCTCCTCAGTAATCCGGTATATTTTCCTCCATGTCTGAGAGTGCCCAGGATACAGATTCCTGCTTAATCACTTCCTGAAGGAAGCTTCGAATATATTAATTTTAGTTCGGAGACACATCTTTTATTTTTCTTAATTTATTACAACTGCAAAAATACAATCTGATAAAAAAAAATGAGCAACAACAAAATCAACAATTCTACCCAGTTAAGGGAAACTATCAGCCTGGTCGATTTTCTTGTTGCTTAAAAATACTTCATCATCATCATTCCTTTGTAACTAACTGCGAGATACGACACATTCCTACCTAAACTACAGCAATATCATTCTCGTACATATAACTTATCACCTTGACGTAAGCATCTGGTATGCCACACAATAATTGGACCTAATCTTAAGCTCATCTGTGAGCTCAACCAAATGCTTGCTCGTAATCTTCTAGGCTCAAGACTAAACAGTTTTAGTGATTCAGATATTTATTAATGTATGTTTTAAGTGTGGAGGCTCGATGAACCCATCCTGTTCTCTACCCAAAACTATTGTTCTTCTCTTAATGCTTTATCAGCAGTATTTTAAGTTAAATTCAACCATTACTCCCAACTTTCCACAATGATAATTACGCTGGATTACTTTCAACAGAAATCAGAGAAATGGCACCGCTAAGATCAGTTTTCCCAAAACGCTAGGTACTTCTTCCTGTCAAAAATCGTATTCATAATTGTCAGTATCTTGTCTCTAACTACTTCGTAAACACTATATGTCAAAAAATCATTTACCACATTATCTGCACGTGAGGCCTTGTTATTTTCAATCATTTTATATTGTCTCTAACACGTCAAGAAATCTTCCTTCACTTCCAATTTGTTGTAAAATTTCTAATTTCTATATCAAAACCTATAACTCAATCACTGTTTGCAACATTCTCAAAATAATCTGCCCATCTTTCTACTTAACGCTTCTTTTTACAATTAAATAAAAAAAACTAGTTTTTTTAACTGAAAGTAAGGAGCGACATTAAAACTTAAAACGAACAGAAATTACTCCGTATATGAAATGGGTTGTCCCCTCCGCAGTCCCTCGCTCTTTACGCTAAAGTTTGACTCTTTGCCACAATTCTACTTTTTAAAACAATTAAAAACTTTAGCGTAAAGAGCGTGGGACTGCGGAGGGGACAACCCATTTCATATACGGAGTAATTTCTGTTCGTTTTAAGTTTTAATGTCGCTCCTTACTTTCAGTTAAAAAAACTAGTTTTTTTTATTTAATTTCTGAACGTTTTTGAATTAATGCATGTTTGATTTTGGCTCTCCGCACATAAATTATTGAAATGAAATTAGTATATATATTTTTTTTTTTTTGGCTAAATGGCTTTCTCTTAGTTTTGATCAGACGATTTTGAGAAATAAGGGGTGGGGAAGGAGGCCTAGCTGCCCTCCAATTTTTCGGTTACTTAAAAAGGCTAGTAGAACTTTTAATATTCAACGAACGTTTTTATTAGTAAAAAATATACGTAACTTAAGAATTAACTTACGTAACAAACTTTTATATTCTTACATTTTTATTATGTGTACGAGGGGGCTTGTACCCTCGTTAATACCTCGCTCTTTACACCAAATCGTAAGTTTTGTCCCAATTCTTTAAGAATGACCCCTGAATCAAAAAGGCCGTAGAATAAATAGTTGAAATCACTAAAAATATTTTAGCATAAAGAGCGAGGTATTTATCTCCTCCTAAATACCTCGCTCTTTATGCTAAAGTATTTTTAGAACCCCTCATATAAGTAATAATCTCTGTTCGTTTTAAATTTCAATGCTATTCCTTACTTTCATTTGAAAAAACGTTTTCATGTTTATTTTTTCATTGTTTTTTTATAGTAATGCTAGAAAATCCTGCGCCCTTTTCATTGAATTTTTCTTCCCCCATGACATATTCCTCAAAGGAAAGATCCTCCCACAAAGCCCTCTCCCATCAACCCCACCCCCAAACCAAAAAATCCCCATGAAAACGTCTGTACACTTCCCAATAACCATTACTATATGTAAACATTGGTCAAAGTTTGTAACTTGCAGCCCCTCCCTCAGGGATTGTGGGGGAGTAAGTCATTCCCAAAGACATAGTTATTATGGTTTTCGACTATGCTGAACAAAATGGCTATTTTAAAATTTTAATCTCTTGACTTTTGGAAAAAATGAGCATGGGAGGGGGCCTATTTGCCCTCCAATTTTTTTGGTCACGTAAAAAGGACACTTGAACTTTTCATTTCCGTTAGAATGAGCCCTCTCGCGACATTCTAGGACCACTTGGTCGATAAGATGACCCCTGGGAAAAAAAAACAAATAAACACGCACCCGTGATTTGTCTTCTGGCAAGAAATACAAAATTCCACATATTTTAGATAGGAGCTTGAAATTTTTGCTATAGAGTTCTCTGATATACCGAATGCGATAGTGTGATTTTCGTTAAGATTCTATGACTTTTAGGGGATGTTTCCCCCTTTTTTCCAAAATAGGACAAATTTTCTCAGGCTCGTAACGTTTGATGACAAAGACTAAATTAATTGAAACTTATATATTTAGAATCAGCGTAAAAATTCGATTCTTTTGATGTATCTTTTAGCATCAAAATTCCGTTTTTTAGAATTTCGTTTACTATTGAGCCGGGTCGCCCCTTACTACAGTTCCTTACCACGAACTGTTTGAAAAGAAAATAATTCGGTATTTCGGGGCTTCTGACATTATTACTCCTTTGCGGAAGTTAGGCTCAAAATTGAAAAAGGATTATATTTTTTCTCTGGGCCCCTTCCACCTCTTAGTTCGTTTATTTTCCCGTTAGTTTTCACCTGTTTTCGCTTTATAGTTGTGTTATCTCTTAGCGGTTCTTTCGTTAGTTGAGTTATGGTTGTGTATATATGTTTTATCGCTCGTATAGTTATGTTATTTTCAAATTATACTCCATAATAGAGAGGCTCCGAACACCCAGTATTGTATGTTAAGCTCTTAATTTGACGTTTTTTTCTAAAGTGACCACATTCGTCCTGCGCCCTTTTCATTGAATTTTTCCCCCATGGCATATTTCTCCAAGGAAAGATCCTCCCACATAGCCCCCTTCCTCAACCCTACCCCCAAAACCAAAAAAAATCCCCCTGAAAACGTCTGTACACTTCCCAATAACCATTATTATATGTAAACACTGGTTGAAGTTTGTAACTTGCAACCCCTCCCCCAGGGACTGTGGGGGAGTAAGTCATCCCCAAAACATAGTTATTATGATTTTCGACTATGCTAAACAAAATGGCTATCTCAAAATTTTGATCCGTTGACTTTGGGAAAAGAATGAGCGTGGGAGGGGGCCTAGATGCCCTCCAATTTTTTTGGTCACTTAAAAAGGGCACTAGAACTTTTCATTTCCGTTAGAATGAGCCCTCTTGCGACATTCTAGGACGACTTGGTCGATACGATGACCCCTGGGAAAAAAAAAAAAAAAAAAAAAAAAAAAAAACAAACAAATAAACACGCACCCGTGATTTGTCTTCTGGCAAAAAATACAAAATTCCACATTTTTGTAGATAGGAGGTTGAAACTTCTACAGTAGGGTTCTCTGATACGCTGAATGCGATGGTGCAATTTTCGTTAAGATCCTACGACTTTTAGGGGGTGTTTCCCCCTATTTTCCTAAATAAGGCAAATTTTCTCAGGTTCTTAACTTTTGATGGCTAAGACTAAACCTGATGAAATTTATATATTTAAAATCAGCATTAAAATGCGATTCTTTTGATGTAGCTATTGATATCAAAATTCAATTTTTTAGAGTTTTGGTTCCTATTGAGCCGGATCGCTCCTTACTACAGTTCGTTACCACGAACTGTTTGACTAATTGAGAACAGTTCATAAATCTTTAGCAATATTATCCGACGCCTACTTTTTTCATCTCCTGAGTTCATACTTTAATCTCTTCGCTACTTTCCTTACTTTCCTCTTGTTCTTGTAAGATTTATCACTTGGAATCTTCTTGTATAAAATCCTTTTCTCTTCTCCCAATTTTGAGGTGTTTTCACTAACATTTCTAGCTACTAAAGTAAGGAACGCATTACAACTTAAAACGAACGGAAATTATTCCGTATATGAGGTGGACTCCCTTTCCTCAACCCTCCCTCTTTACGCTGAAGTCTTAAAGTTCTTTAGAAATGCTTGTCATTCAAATTCAGCACCTTGATTGTTTGAGTTGTCTTTCTCAAAGGGTTGTGACAAAATTCAAACTTAGCGTAAAGGGCGAGGGTTGAGGAAGGGGCAACCCTCTCATATGCGAAAAAATTTCTGTTCGTTTTAAGTTTTAATGTTACTCCTTAATTTTATTTGAAAAACCTGTTTTTTGTTTAATTTTATGACTTTTTTCAAATAATGCCTTGAAATCCCTTCCCCTTCAAATGTAATATTTTCCCTGGAAAAATACCCCGGGAAACTTCTCCTCCCCCCCCCCCCCAAAAAAAAACAAGATTCCGTATATTTACCTATAACAAATACTAAAGGTGAACAATGGACAAGTTGTGTAACTTGCAGATCTATCTCTAGGGCCTATGGGAGCTCTGTCATCCCCAAAGGCAAAGTTATTCGACCCTTCAACTATGTGAATCGAATCGCTATCTCAAAATTTTGATCGGGTGTGTTTAGGCAAAAAAGGGACTAACTGTCCTTCAATCTGTTTGGTCATTTAAAAAGGACACTAGGACTTTCGATTTCCGTTTGAAAAAGTCCTTTTATGATCTTTTAGGACCATTGGTTTGCTACGATCACCCCTGGGGAAAAAACGACAAACAAACAAAAAATATGAATTTGGGATTTTTCTTCTGGCAATAAAAAAAAATCCGCATTTTTGTATATAGGAGCTTGAAACCTCAACAGTAGAGTTCCGTGATATGTTGAATCCGATGTCCGATTTTCGTCAAGATCGCTTGACTTTTTGGGGGTGTTTTCCTCCTTATTCGAAAATCAGACAAATTTTTACAAGCTCATAGTTATTGATGGGCAACATTAGAGTTGATAAATTTTGTGTGTTTGGAATCAACATAAACTCTTTTGACGTATCTGTTGTTATAAAAATTGCCCTTTTTAGAATATCAGGTACTTTTGGACAGAGTTGCTTCTAACTTACAGTTCGTTACCACGAAATGCTTGTTAATTTTACTTGTGTATATACGCTTGCGAAGTATACCCACTGGAAAATTTGAAATTTATAATGTCTGTATAAATCATTTAACACCAGGTTTTTAAGTATCCTAAAGTGAGTCACACTTGTTGACAACAACTAAAAGCCCCCAGAAAATTGCAGAATATCATTGTTTATTCATCGATAACAGATGACAAAAACGCTGGTGAAGAGGTGCTCTACTATCGAGCTTGTTACTGTAAAAATAAAGAGGGGCAGGGTTACCATTTGAGGTGGGGGGTATTTCGGCCCTTCATATCATTGCCACCCCCTCCCACCGAGGTTTTGATACAGGTTCTTTTGTAACATAGCCACCTTCTTGTTGGTCCTAAGGAGGGGGGGGGGGGGGTTGGAGTCACTTGATCTCTAGAGTTTTTGAAAGTTTTTAATTTTACCAAAGGTGACCTTAAACTCAAAAGACGTGCCCCAAGAACCATAGACATGTTCTTTGATGGAGTTGGGCAAACAAAATTTCCTGCCCCTTTGGAGGAACTAGTGGCTTCAGAAAAAGCGAATGTTGATAAAGCCGCCTACGGTACATGTCAAAGCGATGGATCCCTATCCAATTCTGTTAGCAAATGTGTAATGTGTATATTACACATGTATGTTAGCAAATGTGCAATGTATATATTACACATGTATGTTAGCAAATGTGTAATGTGTATATTACACATGTATGTTAGCAAATGTGTATCCCTTGTTTATTTCATAAGGTTGATTTTTCCGAATTGATTGCTATCCTAAGCCAAAAATGCTTGTTTTAAGGAAGTGAAGCTTTAGGCTGTGCTCAGTCGATTGAAGTCACCCCTTGCATCAGTTTAAGATATGTGTGATATTATTACTATTTTTAAAAGTTGTTCAATGTGAGTTATGAAATTTATATTCGTTAATATCATCTAAGGAGCCTTGATGAGTCACGTCTTTTGACGCATCTGTGGCTCTAAGATTAAAGAGGAGGGGTGACAATCTAAAATTGTCATCTCTTGTTTTGTTCTCGAGATTGGCTCATATAAACGTAACTGAAAGATGTTTTATCCCACTATTGGGAAAAATTCCCTTATGGTACTGCCTCCGCTTTCCTGTTAATGTGAGTCACCTATATTTAGGTAGGGTTTACAAAGAATTCAGACTCTAGCAGGAAATAGTTACTGGGTTCGAGTCCCACTGTTGAAAGATTTTTCTTTAAAATTTTTAAGTATTTCCTGTTCAGTATTATTTGGATTATTCAATGTGATTGCCCAAATAAAACATGTAATTTTATTGATAATGACCTTAATTTAGCTGCTCGATAAATTTGGAAAATATCTTTTCTCGGTATTTGTATTGAAAAAATCTCTAACGACAAAAAATTGGCCCCTTAGGTCTTGAGAAATGAATTACCCAGCCCCCTACATTTCAACGAATTGACACAAGGAAAGATGCATCAAGTATTCAATCTTTTAAGTATTAAATAAAAAATTAACAGTTTTTTTAACTGAAAGTAAGGAGCGACATTAAAACTTAAAACGAACAGAAATTACCCCGTATATGAAAGGGGCTGTCCCCTCCTCAAAGTCCGCTCTTTACGCTAAAGTTTGACTCTGTCTCTCAACTCTACTTTTTAAAACAGTAAAAAACTTTAGTGTAAAGAGCTTTTGAATTAATGGATATTTCGATTTTGGCTCTCCACACATGAATAATTAAAAGGAAATTTGCATATTAATTTATGTTTTTGGCTAAATGGCTTTCTTATAGTTTTTATCGGACGATTTTTAGGAAAAAGGAGCGGGGGAGGAGGTCTAGTTACCCTCCAATTTTTTTGGTTACTTAAAAAGGCAACTAGAACGTTTATTTTCTTACGAACGCTTTAATTAATAAAAATATACGTAACTTACGTAACGAAACTCTATATTCATATGTTTTTACTACGTATATGAGGGTGTTTGCCCTCTCGTCAATACCTCGCTCTTTACACTAAAGCTTAAGTTTAGCCCCCATCCATGAATCACAAAGGCCGTAAATAGATAGTTGAAACTACTAAAAATACTTTAGCATCAAGAGTGAGGTTTTAGGAGGAGGTGAACCCTTCATATGCGTAATAATTTCTGTTTGTTTTAAGTTTTAATGCTGGTCCTTACTTACAGTTGAAAAAACTGTTTCATATTTATTTTCTCTGTATGTTTTTTTTAAATGCTAGAAAATCCGGCGCCCCCTTCATGAAAATTCTCTCCCCCAATGACAAATTCCTCCATGGAAAGTTCCCCCACATAACCTCCTCCCCGCAACCCCTCCTCCAACCTAACAATCCCCCTGCAAACGTCTGTACACTTCCTAATAACCATTACTATATGTATTTACTGGTCAAAGTTTCTAACCTGCAGTCCTTCCCTTGGGGACTGTGGGGGATAAGTCATCCCCAAAGACATAGTTATTAGGTCTTTCGACTATGTTGGATAAAATGGCTATCTCAGAATTTCGATTCGATTACTTTTGGAAAAAAATGAGCGTGGGATGGAGCCTAGGTGCCCTCCAATTTTTTTAGTCACTTAAAAATGGCACTAGAACTTTCAGTTTCCGTTAGAATGAGCCCTCTCACGACATTCTAGGACCACTGGGTCGTAACGATCACCCCTGGGGGAAAAAAAAAACAAATGAACACGCATCCGTGATCAGTCTTGTGGCAAAAAATACAAAATTCCACATTTTTGTAGATAGGAGCTTGAAACTTCTACGTTAGTGTTTTCTGATACGCTGAATGTGATGGTGTGATTTTCGTTAAGATTATATCACTTTCAAGGGGTGTTTCCCCCTATTTTCTCAAATAAGGCACATTTTCTCAGGCTCATAACTCTTGATGGGTAAAACTAAACTTGATGAAACCTATTTATTTAAAATCAGCATTAAAATGCGATTCTTTTGATGTAGCTATTGGTATCAAAATTTTCCGTTTTTTAGAGTTTCGGTTACTATTGAGCAGGGTCGCTCCTTACTACAGTTCGTTACCATGAACTGTTTGATAGTCCTGCCACTTCATAGCGTTCTAATGTAATGGTCGTTATTTCTTTCCTCATATTAAAAAAAGAAACAACAACAAAAAACAAGTTCTTATATTAAATAAAAAAAAAACAAGTCTTACTTTCAGTAAGAAGAAACATTAAAACTTAAAGCGAACAGGGATTATTACGTATGTAAGGGATTTCGGCCCTGTACGCCGAAACTCACTCTGTACGCTAAAGTTTGAATTTTGCACCATTTCTCTAAGAATGACCCCCGAATCACAAAGGTTGTTTAATTAGAATAAATAGCTCTTTTGAAAGTACTAAAATACTTTAGTGTAAAGAGCGAGGTATTGACGAGGGGGCGAAACCCCTCATATACGTAATAATTGCTATTTGTTTTAGGCTTTAATGTTGCTCCTTACTTTCAGTTGAGAAAACTAGTTTTTCTTAAATTTAATTTCTGAGCTTTTTTCAAGTAATGCTGGGAAAACCGGTGCCCCCTTCATGAAAAATTATCTTCCTCCATGGAAAGATCCTACCACATAACCCCATCCCCCCGAACCCACCCCTCCAGCCCTCACCAGAAAAAATCACCCATGAAAGCGTCTGTAAACTTCCTAATAACCGATGCTATATGTAAACAATAGCCAAAGTTTAAAACTTGCAGCCCTTTCCCTTGATGGTGATGCCCTGATGCAGCCCTTTCCCTTGATGGTGATGCCCTGATGCAGCCCTTTCCCTTTCTTTGTTGATGGTTAAGTCATCCTTAGAGACATAGTTGTTAGATTCCTTGACTATGCGAAGCAAAATGGCTATCTCAAAATTTTGATCCGGTGACTTTGGGGGAAAATGAGCGTGGGAGGAGCCTTGCTGCCCTCCAACCTTTTGGTCACTTAAAGAGGGCACTAGAACTTTTAATTATCATTTGAATGGGCCATTTTGCGACATTCTAGGACCACTGGGTCTATACAATCACCACTAGGAAAAAAAGAAATAAACACGCATCCGTGATCTTTCTTCTGGCAAAAAGTACAGAATTCAACATTTTTGCAGATATGATCTTGAAACCTCTGTAGTAGGGTTCTCTGATACGCTGAATTTGATGGTATGATTTTCATTAATATTATATGGCTTTTAGGGGGTGTTTCCCCCTTTTTCGGAAATAAGGCGTATTTTCTCAGGCTCGTAACTTTTAATGGATAACACTAAACTTGATGAAACTTATATATTCTAAATCAGAAGAAAATACAATTCTTTTGATGTATCTATTGGTGTCAAAATTCTGTTTCTTTGAGTTAAGGTTACTATTGAGCCGGGTCGCTCCTTACCAACAACCGCGAACTGCTTGATTAAGGTGCTAAAAATTTTACCTATCATGACGTTGGATTGCGAAAAAGAATTACACAACAAGGGCTTCAACTGCGATTTTGAAATAGAAAGTGGTCCATGCAATAATTTTTTAGATTTATGAGTCTCATTAGAACGTGACCTCTGAAGCATTACTCTAACCTTTATTCCTTCCATTAAATTCCACATAAACAGAAGCGTTGATGTTTCTGGCCTTTTTTTTACTATGTTAGCAGTGCTAAGCTAAGCATCCGATATGCAACTATTCCGTTGATCCATTTAGTTTCTATGTTTTACATTTATCAAACTTCATTTGAAGGAATCAAAGGACGTCTCCTTAAGGATAACGCCCTCAGTGAGTAGTTGGCTCCAGGGTAAAAAGAAAAATTGAAAAAAAAACTGTAAAAAAAAACAACTTTACAATACTTCTACCAGTGATGCCAATTGAACGGGGTTGGGGGGCACTTTCTCCACTAGAATATGGGAACACCTTTTGCTTGGTCTTCTCAATTGAAAAACCGGAAAAGAACAAAATTGTAACTAATTGAAGCATCTATATCAACCCTCTATTTCAACTCTATCAAAATCATTCAAATCTTGGAAGTTTTTACCTTGCCCTTGCACCAAGGGCAAGGAAAATCGTCATACAATCACGCGCTGGGAAATCTTTCAACGACACCGTATAGCTGACGACTGATTGTATAAGGTTTGGGCTTTTATATTAATTTCTGAACGTTTTTGAATTAACGCATGTTATGATTTTGGCTCTCCGCACATAAATAATTAAAGCGAAATTTGCCTATTATTTTTTTTTTACTAATTGGCTTTCTCATAGTTTTAATCGGAAGTTTTTGAGAAAAAAAGGAGCTGGGGAGGAGGCCTAGTTCCCCTCCAATTTTTTGATTACTTAAAATGGCAACTAGAACTTTTTATTTTTTACGAACGTTTTCATTAGTAAAAAAAGTAAAACAGTTCAAAATAGGGATGATACCTTTTTATTGACAGTGAATAGATATAAAATTATTTAACTGGATATTTCGAACACATATACAGTGTTCATCATCAGCAGTAAAATCAGCAGTCAATCAGAGTTTTACTACTGATGATGAACACTGTATATGTGTTCGAAATATCCAGTTAAATAATTTTATATCTATTTACTGTCAATAAAAATGTATCATCCCTATTTTGAACTGTTTTACTTTCGTCATGGAAAGGCAGTGTAGTCTTCGAAGTTATCTATTAGTAAAAAAATATACGTAACTTACGAAATAACTTACGTAACGAACTTCTCTATTCGTATGTTTTTATTTCCTATATGAGGGGGTTCACCCTTTCGTCAATACCTCGCTCTTTACACTAGAGCTTGAATTGTGTCCCAATTCTTTAAGACTAACCCCTAAATCACAAAAGCCGTAGAATAAATAGTTGAAATTACTAAAAATAGTTTAGCTTAAAGAGGTGAACCCTTCATATGCGCAACAATTTCTGTTCGTTTTAAGTTTTAATGCTGCTCCTAACTTTCAGTTGAAAAACCTTTTCATTTTTATTTTTTCATTGATTTTTAAATGATGCTAGAAAATCCTGCACCCCCTTCATTGAAATTCTTTTTCCCCATGACAAATTTCTCCATGGAAAGATCCTCCCACGTAACCCCCATCCCCCAACTTCTCCCCTCCCCAAACCAAAAAAAAATCCCCCTGAAAACGTATGTACACTTCCCAATAACCATTACTTTATGTAAACACTAGTCAAAGTTTGTAACTTGCAGCCCCTCCCACGGAGACTGTGGGGGAGTATGTCGTCCCCAAAGGCATGGTTATAGGGTTATATGACTATGGTGAATAAAATGGCTATCTCAGAATTTTGATCCGGTAACTTTGGGAAAAAAATGAGCGTGGGAGGGGGCCTAGGTGCCCTCCAATTTTTGGTAACTTAAAAAGGACACTAGAACTTTTGATTCCCGTTAGAATGAGTCCTCTTGCAACATAATAATACCACTGGGTCGATACGATCACCCCTGGAAAAAAACAAAAAACAAAAAACAAACAAATAACCACACCCGTTATCTGCCTTCTGGCAAAAAATACAAAATTCCACATTTTTATAGATAGGAGCTTGAAACTTTTACAGCGGGGATCACTGATAAGCTGAATGCGATAGTGTGATTTCCGTTAAGGCTCTATGACTTTTAGGGGGTGTTTCCCCTTATTTTCTTAAATAAGGCAAATTTTCTCAGGCTCGTAACTTTTGATGCGTAAGACTAAACTTGATGAAACTTATATATTTAAAATCAGTATTAAAATGCGATTCTTTTGATGTAACTATTGGTATCAAAATTCCATTTTTTAGAGGTTCGGTTACTATTGAGCCGGGTCGCTCCTTAATACAGTTCGTTACCACGAACTGTTTGATTGCTGGTATTTCATCTGTTCCTGGTCCAGACCTTCCTTTCATATTCCTGACAACTTTCCTAATTTCTTCTGACGAAACTTTTCTTACCAAATAAAAATCCTTTTCCCTTCATAGGGAACAAAACAAAATCGCTCCAATTTTCATTACTTAATTCTATACATTCCCCTTTTATACTCTCTAAATAACTTGACCAAGCATCGGCCGCTGGGATATCTGATAGGACCTTTGTTTTATTATCATTTAAATTTCATTTTTGACCAGAAATATTTTGTATTACCTAGATTAAAAGCTTGTTCAAGTTCCTTATATAAGCTGCTGCAGCTTTATTGTACTACTACTACTAATAACTCACTGCAGCACCAAGCCGCCTGAGGCCAACACAGCTACGCACGCTCCTCCTCCAACCTAATCTATTTAAAGCCTCCCTCTTTACACCCTCCCAGGAAGTTCCCATTTCCTTTAAATCCTTATTTATGACATCCTCCCAACCCAGACAAGGACGACCTGCTTTCCGTGTAGCCCCAGACGGTTGGCCAAAAAGGACAATCTTCGGTAATCTGTCATCCTTCATCCGTAGAACGTGGCCTAGCCATCTCAACCTTTCTTTCATTATAGCCCTAGAAAGCGGGATTGAACCACACTTTTCGTACAACCTACTGTTTAAAATACGGTCAGTCAGCCGTCAATTTCTCTGGAAAACATCTAGTAAATTTTCATCTGCTTTTCGGAGTGCCCATGCTTCAGAGCCATATTTGACCACTGTCATCACTGTAGCTTCCAATATTCTAATCTTGGTTTGTAGGCTTATCTTTCTATTCTTCCAAACTTTTTTTAACTGTGAAAAAACACCCTGAGCTTTAGCTATTCTACTTTTAACATCTTCACTGCTCCCACCATCTTTACTAATAATACTACCAAGGTAACTGAAGCTCCCAACCTGATCAATCTTTTCGTTACCTAAGGTGACCTGTTCATCTTCACTTATTCCTAACCTTAGTGACTTAGTCTTCTTAAAATTAATTTTCAAGCCTATTTTAGCACCCTGAACTCGTAAAACCTCTAAAAATTCATTCATTTTGCTCACACTTTCATCTAATATGCTTAAATCATCAGCATAATCTAAGTCCAGGAGCGTTCTTCCTCCCCATTTGATTCCATGGTCTCCAATTGCCTTTCCTGTGCTCCTTAAGACGAAGTCCATCAAAATGATCCATATAAAGGGGGATAGAACACAACCCTGCTTAACTCCTGATTTAATACAAAACCAGTTGCTAACCTCATTTCCTACCTTAACCGCAGCAGTATTATTCTCGTACATAGCGCAAATCACTTTAATGTATTTTTCTGGTATACCATATAACGATAAGACCTTTGTTAACGCTGTTCTATCAACAGAATCGAAAGCTTGCTCATAATCGATAAAACTAAGGACCAAAGGTGTTTGACAACGAAGGGACTTCTCAATTATTAACCTAAGAGTGAAAACATGGTCGACACATTCATTCATTTTGCTCACACTTTCATCTAATATGCTTAAATCATCAGCATAATCTAAGTCCAGGAGCGTTCTTCCTCCCCATTTGATTCCATGGTCTCCAATTGCCTTTCCTGTGCTCCTTAAGACGAAGTCCATCAAAATGATCCATATAAAGGGGGATAGAACACAACCCTGCTTAACTCCTGATTTAATACAAAACCAGTTGCTAACCTCATTTCCTACCTTAACCGCAGCAGTATTATTCTCGTACATAGCGCAAATCACTTTAATGTATTTTTCTGGTATACCATATAACGATAAGACCTTTGTTAACGCTGTTCTATCAACAGAATCGAAAGCTTGCTCATAATCGATAAAACTAAGGACCAAAGGTGTTTGACAACGAAGGGACTTCTCAATTATTAACCTAAGAGTGAAAACATGGTCGACACATCCTCTACCTTTTCTAAAACCGCATTGTTCTTCCATTAAAACTTTGTCTACAGCATGTCTCAGTCTAAAAAGTATCATATTACTCAGTAATTTGCTACCTACAGAGACCAGACTAATGCCTCGATAATTCCGACATTCACTCTTGTCACCTTTCTTATACAGTGGTTTAATTAAGGTTTTCCTAAAATCATTGGGTACTTCCCCTTTTTCAAAAATCATGTTCATAATCTTCAGTAGCTTATTCCTAACCTCAGAGCCACCATATTTAAGGAACTCATTAATCATACTATCAGCATCTGGGGCCTTATTATTTTTTAATCCTTCTAGTACTGTCGCTAATTCTTCCTCACTAAACAAATCTTCCTTCACATCCAAGGTATCACAAACTTTTTCATTTTCATCTATATCTTTTCCTGCAACTGTATCTCGGTTTAGCACATTCTCAAAATGTTCCACCCATCTTTCTTTAACTTTTTCCTTATCACTAATTGTGACCCCATTTTTATCTTTAACTGGGACTAGTCCGGATCGGCTACTCCCTTTCAATTTATTAACATGCCAGTATAATATTTTACTATTATGCCGTCTAGCCGCATCTTCCAGATCCCATCTGTGGACTGTATACGGTTGTCGTGTTCGTCAAGGAGGGAGCAAGCCCTCAGATCCTTCTTTTAGTCAGTTGCCTAACTCTTCTGTACACGAAGTGAGAGGCTCATTTCTTACAAGCCGTTTCACACTGCTCAAATTTTTCTTTAACAAAGGTATGGTGAACGTGGCGTATTGCTTTCTGTACAGCACTTTTAGCTGCTTGTATCGGTCTCTGCTTTCTCTGTCAAGCTTATTGGTGACTTTGCACTTTTCGTTGCAGAGGTGAATGATCTCATCTGTGATCCAGGGCTTCTGGTAATCTTTCTGGACACCTAGTGTAGAGAAAGCAACATTACAGACCATTTACGTCGTGCTAGTCACCTGGTTGTCAATGTCATTTTTAGGCAAAGGTAGTGGAAATTTAAAGTGAGCTCTGATATCTTGTCTGATAGGGTGGTTATGTAGGCTGCTCGAGTTGCTTTGTCATTCAGAAGATCTACTCGAAATTGTGGGAGATTTCTAGACAGCTATTTCTTTCTGGTCAAATTATTCAATTTGTGTGTATATTCTATTAAAGGGTTAGTTAATTATTGGTTTTGTCATCTTAACTTTATTTTGGAGTTATAGGATTTTTTTGCAGTAAGCCCTCTGAATTTGGTGTTTAACAATTCGTTTAAAATTTAAGATCTACAGTTGATTAACATGTTTTGAAAAGATTCCCCTCCGAGTTTAAATGGTAAATCTTCCTCGAAGGGGACGTTTCTTATCGGGGGAATTTATACATACAAATATATATATATATATATATATATATATATATATATATATATATATATATATATATATATATATGTATATATATATATATATATATATATATATATATATATATATATATATATATATATATATATATATATATATATATATATATATATATATATATATAGTTTTATGTATGTCCGTTATACTATCTTCTATAAAAAATAGGAAAAAAATGAAAAAATAAAAAAAAATAAAAGAAAACTAAAAAGAGGGAATAAACTAAAAAGAAAAAACCAAAAAAAACTATATATATATATATATATATATATATATATATATATATATATATATATATATATATATATATATATATAAATAAGTTGTCTGTCTGTGTGTCTGTCTGTCAGGTGACGTCATGTTTCTGTGTCGACTGACGTCATGAAGTTAGTTGTCGTCATTTTTGCTATGACAGAAACGTCATTAACGGTATTTAAGACATTTGTTCACGGAAAAATGTTTAATTGTAAAATGACTGAAGAACCTACAATGGCAACAGCCGAGGAAGCTGCTCAAAGAGTTTATGCCAAAAAACTTGCTGCTGATAGAGAAAGCAAGAAAAGAAAGCGTTCCGAGGAATCACAAGAACAGCAAGAAAACAGGCTTGGAGCTGATAGAGAAAGTAAGAAAAGAAAGCGTGCCGGGGAATCACAAGAACAGCAAGAAAACAGGCTTGCGGCTAAAGAACGCAAAACCGCGCAGTTAGATGAAAATCCACCTGGACAGCGAGAGTCAAAACATATCAAAACTTAAAATGATAGCGATGATGATTGGGGTTGGGATTTTGACTTGGATAAGGTCATCAATGCCTACCAGATTTAAGTTAAAAAAAACAAAGGTTCGTCGATATGTACTTCATAGTGACGCTGAAAAATAAAGAAGAAAAAGAAAACTGAAAAAAGAAAAAAGGTCAAAAACTAAAAAAAAACTAAAAAGAAAAAACACTCAAAGAGAAATTACAGACCGGGACACAAATTACGAGCGAGACAGAGGGAATATAAGTGACGACCGGGAACCTCAAAGAGAAATTACAGACTGGGACACCCGGACACAAATCACGACCGGGGCACAGGGAATATAAATGACGACCGGGACACAACTACAACAGGGACGCCGGGGGCACAGGCGGGATATATAAATGACGACCGGGACACAGGGATTGTTAGAATAGAAATTACAGATCGGGACACCGGGACACAAATGACGACCGGGACACAGGGAATATAAATGACGACCGGGACACTCAAAGAGAAATTACAAACTGGGACACCGGGACACAAATGACGACCAGGACACAGGGAATATAAATGACGACCGGGACACAGGGACACATCATTAGAATAATGAGGTAGAGATCTGAATACGGATTGTTTTTCCCATGGACAATTATATGTTGCCTGTTCAAGAGTCAGTAAACCTGACAATCTATTTATATGCACAGACAATGGGACAGCGAAGAATATTGTATATTCGCATGTTTTACGTAGTTAAAAACATATATTTATATCTATCTCTATTCACAGGTGGGACACAGGGACACAACTACAATGGCGCGTAACTAATATGGCGCGTAACGACTTACGCGCACAGGGGGGCTTGGGAGGCATGAAGCGCCCCACCAACTAGGTGTTGGGGTGGCACGAAGCGCCACCCCAACAGCTAGTATATATATATATATATATATATATATATATATATATATATATATATATATATATATATATATATACATATATATATATATATATATATATATATATATATATATATATATATATATATATATATATATATATATATATATATACGGTGCTGCTGGCGTGTGTTTTTGCTCTTCATTTTCAACATGCAGTTTAAAATGCAGTTAGACATGTAGTTAGAAGACATGCGACACCGAGCATGTGAGCAAGTCAAAAATGAAAATGAAGGGCAAAGACATACGTGGTTAGAAGACATTTGAAACCGAGCATGTGAGCAAATCAATGAAACCCAATCTGGACACTGAGAATCAGAACGTGTCAAAATTGAAAATGATAGCGATCATGATTAGATTTGGGATTTTGACATGGATAATGTCATCAATGCTTACCACGCCTTTGAACAATGATTAGGTAATACGTATTCCATAATGACAAAAGACAAGCCGAGATAAAACGAAACAAACAAATTGAAAATTATAGCGGTGATGATTGGGTTTTGGATTTTGACATGGATTAAATAAAAAAAACTAATTTTTTTAGCTGAAAGTAAGGAGCGACATTAAAACTTAAAACGAACAGAAATTACTCGGTATATAAAATGGGTTGTCCCCTCCGCAATCCCTCGCTCTTTACGCTAAAGCTTTTAATTGTTTTAAAAAGTAGAATTGTGGCAAAGAGTCAAACTTTAGCGTAAAGAGCGAGGGATTCCGGAGGGGACAACCCATTTCATAAACCGAGTAATTTCTGTTCGTTTTAAGTTTTAATGTCGCTCCTTACTTTCAGCTAAAAAGAATAGTTTTTTTTATTTAATTTCTGAACGTTTTTGAATTAATGCATGTTTGGTTTTGGCTCTCCGCACATAAATTATTAAAATGACATTTGTATATTAATTCTTTTTTTGGCTAAATGTCTTTCTCTTAGTTTTGATCAGACGATTTTGAGAAATAAGGGGTGGAGAAGGAGGCCTAGTTGCCCTCCAATTTTTCGGTTACTTAGAAAGGCAACTAGAACTTCTAATTTTTAACGAACGTTTTTATTAGTAAAAAATATAGGTAACTTAAGAATTAACTTACGTAACAAACTTTCATAATCTTATATTTTTATTATGTATACGAGGGGATTTGTACCCTCGTTAATACCTCGCTCTTTACACTAAATCGTAAGTTTTGTCCCAATTCTTTAAGAATTACCCCTGAATCAGAAAGGCCGTAGAATAAATAGTTGAAATTACTAAAAATACTTTAGCATAAAGAGCGAGGTATATATCTCCTCCTAAATACCTCGCTCTTTATGCTAAAGTATTTTTAGAACCTATGCGTAATAATCTCTGTTCGTTTTAAGTTTCAATGCTACTCCTTCCTTTCATTTGAAAAAACGTTTTCATGTTTATTTTTCATTGTTTTCTTATAGTAATGTAGAAAATCCTGCGCCCTTTTCATTGAATTTTTCTTCCC
Organism: Artemia franciscana; assembly: GCF_032884065.1. NCBI lineage: Eukaryota > Metazoa > Arthropoda > Branchiopoda > Anostraca > Artemiidae > Artemia > Artemia franciscana. The sequence continues at coordinate 8,284,418 of NC_088872.1, forward strand.
CCATGACAGGTTCCTCCAAGAAAAGATCCTCCAACATAGCCCCCTCCCCTCAGCCCCACCCCCAAACAAAATAAAATCCCCCTGAAAACGTCTGCACACTTCCCAATAACCATTACTATATGTAAACACTGGTCAAAGTTTGTAAATTGCAGCCCCTCCCCCAGGGATTTTGGGGGAGTAAGTCATCCCCAAAGACATATTTATTATGGTTTTCGACTATGCTGAACATAATGGCTATCTCAAAATTTTGATCCGTTGACTTTGGGAAAAAATGAGCGTTGGAGGGGGCCTAGATGCCCTCCAATTTTTTTGGTCACTTAAAAAGGGCACTAGAACTTTTCATTTCCGTTAGAATGAGCCCTCTTGCGACATTCTAGGACCACTTGGTCGATACGATGAACCCTGGGGAAAAAAACAAACAAACAAATAAACACGCACCCGTGATTTGTCTTCTGGCAAAAAACACAAAATTCCACATTTTTGTAGATAGGAGCTTGAAACTTCTACAGTAGGGTTCTCTGATACGCTGAATCTGATGGTGTCATTTTTGTTAAGATTCTACGACTTTTAGGGGGTGTTTCCCCCTATTTTCTTAAATAAGGCAAATTTCCTCAGGCTCGTAACTTTTGATTGGTAAGACTAAAATTGATGAAACTTATATATTTAAAATCAGCATCAAAATGCGATTCTTTTGATGAAGCTATTGATATCAAAATTCAATTTTTTAGAGTTTTGGTTACTATTGAGCCGGGTCGCTCCTTACTACAGTTCGTTACCACGAACTGTTTGATAAGGTCATCCATTTCTACCATACCTTTGAAAATGTTTAGCGTTATGTCTTTCATTATGACAAAAGACAAGCCGAGGCAAAAGAAGAAGTTTTGTCTCAAGTTCATCAGAACTGGTATAAAGGAAAGACGCGGAGATTGTCCTTACAATTATTTTCCTTACCAAGATCTTCCTTTTTCAGTTGCCCTAAATGACGTCCCTTGAGAAATAATCAAACCTGGTCAATGATCCCATTGCTTTTTATGGCACTTGGTATTAACCAAGTGACATATAGCAATCGCAAATTCTGTCGGTCTGTCGGTCCCGGTTTTGCTACTTTAGGTACTTCCAGGTAAGCACTTTTCCCGATTTGACCGTCTGGGGAAGTGGGGGGGCCCGTTAATTCGGAAAAAATAGAAAAATAGAACTATTTCAATACCTCAAAAAATGAGGTATTTTTAACTTACGAACGGGTTATCAGATCTCAATGAAATTTGATGTTTGGAAGGATATCGTTTCTCAGAGCCGTTATTTGAAATCCCGACCGGATCTGGTGACATTGGGGAGGGGGGAGTTGGTAGGGGGAAACCTAAAATCTTGGAAAACACTTAGAGTGGAGGGATCGGGATGAAACTTGGTGGGAAAAATAGGCACAAGTCCTATATACATGATTGAAATAATCGGAACGGATTTGCTCTTTTTAGGGTGGTTGGGGGGTGGGGGGGATTAATTCTGAAAAATTAGAAAAAATGAGGTATTTTTATCTTACGAACGGGTTATCGGATCTCAATGAAATTTGATATTTAGAAGGATATCATGTCTCAGAGCTCTTATTTTAAATCCCGAACAGATCTGGTGACATTGGGGGGAGTTGGGAGGGGGAAACCTAAAACTTGGAAAACACTTATAGTGGAGAGATCGGGATGAAACTTGGTGGTAAAAATAAGCACAAGTCCTAGATACATGATTAACATAACCAGAACGGATTTTTCCCGCTTTAACCGGACGTTTTCCCGATTTGACCATCTGGGGGGGAGTGGGGGGCCCGTTAATTCGGAAAGAATAGAAAAACTGAAGTATTCTTAACTTACAAACGGTTGATCAGATCTCAATGAAATTTGATGTTTGGAAGGATGTCGTGTCTCAGAGCTGCTATTTGAAATCCCGATCAGATCTGGTGACGTTGGGGAGGGAGTTGGTAGGGGGAAACCTAAAATCTTGGAAAACACTTAGAGTGGAGGGATCGGGATGAAACTTGGTGGGAAAAAATTAGCACAAGTCCTAGATACATGATTGACATAACCGGAACGGATTTGCTCTCTATAGGGTGGTTGGCGGGGGGGGGGGTTAATTCTGAAAAATTAGAAAAAATGAGGTATTTTTAACTTACGAAGGGGTTATCGGATCTCAATGAAATTTGATATTTAGAAGGATATCATGTCTCAGAGCTCCTATTTTAAATCCTGAACAGATCTGGTGACATTGGGGGGAGTTGGGAGGGAGAAACCTAAAACATGGAAAACACTTAGAGTCGAGAGATCGGGATGAAACTTGGGGGGAAAATAAGTACAAGTCCTAGATACATGATTTACATAACCAGAATGGATTTGCTCTCTTTAGGGTGGTTGGGGGGGGGGGTAATTCTGAAAAATTAGAAAAAATGAGGTATTTTTAACTTACGAACGGGTTATTGGATCTCAATGAAATTTGATATTTAGAAGGATATCGTGTCTCAAAGCTCTTTTTTCAGTTCCGACCGGATCTGGTGACATTGGGGGGAGTTTGGGGTGGGGGAACCTAAAATCATGGAAAACACATAGATTGGAGGGATCGGGATGAAACTTGGTGGGAAAAATAAGCAGAAGTCTTAGATACTTGATTTACATAATTGGAACGGATCCGCTCTATTGGGGGAGGGAGAGTTAATTCTGAAAAATTAGAAAAAATGACGTATTTTTAACTTACGAAGGAGTGATCGGATCTTCATGAAACTTCATATTTAGAAGGACCTCGTGACTCAGATTTATTATTTTAAATCTCAACTGGATCCAGCGTAATTGGGGGAGGGGGGAAGTTGAGGGGAACCGGAAATCTTGGAAAATACTTAAAGCGTTGAGATCAGGATAAAACTGGATGGGAAGAATAAAAACCTGTCTAAGACACGTGACTGACATAATCGGACCGGATCTGCTCTCTTTGGTTGAATTGGGGGGGGGGGGGGTAATTTTGAAAATTGAGGTATTTGTAACTTACGTAAGGGTGACCAGATCTTAATGAAATTTGATATTTAGAAGGGTCTTGCGCTTTAAAGCTCTAATTTTAAATTCAGACCAGATCCTGTGACATTGTTGGGAGTTGGAGGGGAAAACCGGAATTCTTGGAAAACGTGAAAATTGGGGTATTTTTATTTTACGAATAGGTGATCGGATCTTAATGAAAATTATACTTAGAAGGAATTCATGTCTCAGAGCTTTTATTTCAAATCCCGACCAGATCTTTTGATACTGGGGGGAGTTGGAGGGGTAAATCCTGGAAAACACTTGGAGTGGAGGAATCGGGATGAAGCTTGGTGGATAGAATAAGCAAATGTCCTTGATACGTGATTGACGAAACCGTACTGGATTCGCTTTTTTGGGGGGAGTTGGGGCGAGGGGTTCCGTGATTTGGCGAGTTTGGTGCTTCTGGACGTGCTAGGACGATGAAAATTGGTAGACGTGTCAGGGAGCTGCACAAATTGACTTGATAAAGTCGTTTTCCCAGATTCGAACATCTGAGGGGTTAAAGAGAGAGGAAAAATTAGAAAAAATTAGGTATTTATAACTTACGAGTGGGTGATCGGATCTTAATGAATTTTGATATTTAGAATGACATTGTGATTCAGAGCTCTTATTTTAAATCCTGACCGGCATTAAGCCTCCTATTTTCCTTTTAAATCAATCTATTGATTCATAGAATTTTGATAGAGCTAATACCATATGATCTCTTGGCTCTTAGCTCTTCTTGCCTCGTCACAAGTGCCATATCAGCTCTTAGCTCTTGTTGAGATTTTCCAGTTCTTAGTAACCACTGTGTTAACGGTATTTTAATGTATATTTTAACGGTATCATAAAACAGCATTGAAAGACATTATAAACAGTAATCAAATATTGTTTAAGGTATGATATTTAATAATTGCTTGTTAGTGACCAAATAATTAATACAATTATGTAAGCGTTTACGATCAGCTGAAAAAAAAAATTATGCAGCGAATTATCAACGACGGTAGGAGCATATGCAGAAATTGGGGGAATTCCAAAATTTGGATGGGGTTACATATTCAAAAAAAACTTCGAAGATAGGCGGACTACGTGGAAATGTAACAAACTGTGGAAAAGAAATCCTAGAACTTTTAAAATTACAGGGTGTATAGGCAAGACCCTCATTCAATGCACTAATATGATCGACAGTACAACGTATTTGGTGTCAACCCTCCTTAGCCGCTTGGATGGGGATTAGTGCTACATATGATTCTTACATTAGGCGTAAAAAATGAATAAAATGAAATGTAAAAATGTAAAAAATGAAATGAATTCAAACAATCTTAAACAAATACGTAAATTATACCGTTACAAAAACAAGAGAGGGAAAACTCCTCACTCCAAGACAATCCAATTGCTGCAATCAATTAAAAGCCAAAATCCATTACCATTTTTTGTTGTAGGTCTATATCTTAATTTAATTACAGACCAAAGGGGAGATATAAAGGGTGTCCATAAAGCGTGTTTGCGGTTTAAAATGTAATTACTTTTTATATTAGTTATTCCTGCTAGAAAGGAATCTGCAAAAAGCGTTAGGTAGACCTACAAGTGAATTTAGATATGTGTGATTGTTTATTTCAATTGTTTAGTTTCTAAATATCCTTCACTATTAGTAATATAAAGCTTAGTGTTATTTGCTAGAACTCTACTAACGCAAGTCTATTGAATTATGAATTTACAGATCGATAGATTTCTGGAATAGAGAATTATTCTGATGCTCACATACGCAAGAAAAAGATATATATATATATATATATATATATATATATATATATATATATATATATATATATATATATATATATATATATATATATGCTCAATCAGTGGTGTCAATTCACAAAAATTTTGGAGGGATTCATTTTCAAAGCCTAGTGGAGGGGACAGTTTTCTTCTTTTTTCCAAGTTTTTCATAGAAAAACCTTGATACCTTGAAACTCATAGATTTTAAAATAAAAATATTTAAAATGTATTCGTAAAGATCTAAGGAAGAGCAAAATATATGGGAACTAATGCATCCCACTCCTTTCAGTTGTCGCCCCCTATTTCTGATGGTGAGCAACTTTAATTAGGGATTAAATTAGAGAGCTGAGCTTAAGAATTCTTACAAAACATCAATGAGGTTTTGTATTCTTTTTACTGGTTCATATTTTGACATACCAATGACGGGTGAATACAACGACGAGTAAAATTAATTAGGTTATTTGCCTTCCCTTTCTTATATATGCCCGTAGAATAATGTGTTTAAGTGTTTTGGAGTGACGAGTTTTCTCTCTCATAAAACTAAAATAATGTAATCAAAACATACTTTTTGACAAGGAAGGATGGGGTAGTAATTTCTCATTTTCTCTGTAAATATACTAAGTCTCCATTCCTCCATACAAAAGCTTTTTAGTACACATTCTTAAAAAGTTTCAATATTTTTAAATTGAGGATAGCCTATATTTTTCGTACATTTTATCAGTAAAATTAAGTGTTCCATTTTTTGCCTCAAGATATTATTGTTAGCTGTTTTCTTTTATTATTATTATTTTTTAACGGATAAGAGTAGAATCCTGTCTGAGTAACAATATTATTCACGATGAAATCCACTAGAGGAACATACACAAGGAGAGAGGGGCTTGGTGCCCCACGTGCGTGCATGATCCATTCATACTGGTTCTTTGCTCCCCTTGCATTGACAAATTATAACCTAAATATTTCAGTCTCCGTATCTTCATTGTTTCAATCTTTCAGGGCCCTATCCCCTCTAGAACCCAATAGTATTGTGAATTTTTCCAAATTCTTTGGGTTTGTCAATTTACCAATAATTTCACATGCAAGTTCACTTATTTTCACTCAGCCCGTCCAATTTCCTTTCCTTTTTTCAAAGTAGTTCACCACCCCTCCTTGGAAGCCATGCCTTGATCACATGTTGTTCAAAAGCTAAGGTTTTCCGCCCAGCTTTAGATTTTATCTTTTCTAGATTATTTTCTAATAAAAGCCTTCATAAGCCAGAGCGCACCAGATTCGACCTTTTCATCTATCAGGTACACTTCACTCAGGTTATAGCTATTAAAAAATTACAAGTTTAATTTTTGCATCCAGATATGATCGCGAGTTACTATTATTTTTTCGTATTATTTTACAGGAAGATACTATTTGAGAAGTAACAAGCTCACCCCATTCTCTTTTAGTTTGTATTGAAAATATGTGACTTTAACCGGTTTTTAAAAGACTTATGCAAATTTAGGGTCATCATCCGAAAAGAAATGTTGATGATGCTTCAGTGGTTTTTCCTACCTTTCTATTTTGTTAGTCTATGTGATAATGCAAAAACAGAAGAATATTAATATACCACTTTTTTTCTTTTTTTCATGTGCGTCGTTCTACAGATTCTGAATTTCAAGCGATGTATCTGATATTAATTTCACTGAGTTTAAGTTTATATTTGTACCTTTTAGATGATACTTTTTTTTTATGTGCGTCGTTCTACAGATTCTGGATTCAAAGCGATATATCTGATATTAACGTGATAAAGTTTGTATTGAGTTTGTATTGTATTGAAATTAACATGACAATATTTCTACGTTTTATACGTTGCTAATTTGACTTTCCATCCGTTGAGCCAAAAAATATAGTGCATAGAGACTCAATATACTACTTCCAAATTAACGTGATCCCTTGAACAGCTCTCTATGATGTTCAAGTAGACCTCTAGCAGCGGAGAAGGAAAAATCAGAAGAAAAAAGAGGACATAAAAGTGCTTCCCATGCAAAAAAGGTTGCTTTTCCTTGTTCAAACAGTTCTTGGTAACGAACTGTAGTAAGCAGCAACCCCGCTCAATAGTTTTGTAATAATTTTTTGTGTTTTTCATAGCATGAGATCATTGACAAATAAATTACAGTATTATTATTTACAGACAATTGTTTTTTATTTTAAAGAACTATAAGCATTTGCTTTAAAAAAGGGGGACAAAAAGTATACCTCTAGCAGGGGTTCTTCAAGCCAGGGGACTAAGTAAGACACACCACTTTACTAAGTAAGACAACCAGTAAGAATCATGTAGCCTATAGCGGTTTCGGTCATGGCGGTTCCAATTATATACTTTTTTGTTTAGATCTGATATGTTTTCAAAATAACCTATTTTGGGTTACTATGGGTCGTGGTTCGTCCTTTAGAAGGTTGCAGTTACCGCTGCAACCAGGATGTATAGTGTCTAGAATCAAGATTCATTTTTGAATTATTATCCGAGTGATATCAAGAAGCCCCAAACATTTAAGGATGTTTTCTCTGGATTAGAGATGTGACAGCTCACTCCGGCAGCAGAAGATGCAGAGGGTATGGAGGGAGGGGGTAGTAGTGTGACATGTTTTGTTTGTAGTACTTATAGCGAGGTTTATAGAGCAATAATGTTTATAGTGCAAGCGAGGTTTTTTTTCCATTTTTTCCTCTGCCCTATTTGTTTTTCTTTTCATTTTTTTATAATCCTCTTTAGTGCATTTGTGTTGCATGCAGAGGGCATATTATTATTATTATAGCACTCATTTTCACTATCAGAAAATAAGTTCAAGAACCAAGTGAGGAGAGGGGGGTGTTGTATTTCATTTTCAATTATGTTAATAATTTTCATCCTATTAAGATATACCATTTCCACCAGTGATATCAATTCATGGGAATTAGGGAGAGAGTTCAAAATGTATTTTTCAAAATCTAGTAGAGGGGTCGATTTCGTTTTTTTTTTATCAATTTTTTAAATGAAGGCACCGAAAAGCAATTTTTCAATAAGAATACCAAAGAAGAATTTTTTCAATGTCCCTTCCCCTTGATTACGCCACTGATTTCCGCAATAAATAGGGAGCTATTGCACCCTCATTATCCATATTGTACCCTTAGTCCAAACAGATTCCCCAAATGAATCAAAGTGAGGGGTATTCTCTCCACCTTCCAGATTGACTCGAACCTTCTAACACTCACATATATAGTAGGATACACTGATTTCCACTCTTATCTTCGTTGGTCTTTGTGCTGTAATTTAATACTTTATAGCGGTTTATTGTGTGTGGTCCGCGCGTGTATATTGGGATAAATAAGCCTTTGCGCGACATAAGTCTTGTAAATTGCTTTTCCATATTACTAAGCCAATTTGCTACCTTACAATCTTTACTCGAAAATGTTCTGAAGCCAGAAATGTTGATTTATGACGCAAAATTGCAAAGACCAGAACTTGGCTGTGTTCTTATTTGTTACTTAAAAAGGGCCCTAGAACCTTTAATATCCTTTTGAGGAGACTTCTGCCGGAATTCCACGGCCACTGGTTTGATATGATCAACCCTTCGAAAAAACTGTTAAAAAACAAAAGGGAAAACTACGAGATAAACATGTATCGATGACCATCCTTCTGGAGTTTTTTTTTCTTTGTTTTTTAATTCTTTAAAGTATTATAAATTAAGTATTAAAATTTTTTTGTTTAAACAAAGTTTTTCTGGTGATAGCAAATAGCAAAGTTGAAACTTAAAACGGACAAAAATTACTGCTTCGCAGTTTAGGCGACACATTTTTGAAAAAAAAAACGTTCCAAATAAACAGGCTATTTCATTATAATTCGCCAATATTTCCCTATATTTCCCTACAATTTTAGAATTCTTAAAAATTAGCCCTTTAGTGAAAACATGCAACACAACGGGACTAGAAGCAGAAAAATCAAAATGTTCTAATGCTAATGACTATCAATATTTAAGTTTAAAATCATTGAACCTTATATGTCTGGAACCAGCATCAAACCTGGTTCTTCTTATGTGATTAAATAAAAAAATTTAAAGGGTTTGTCCCCTCCTCAACGCATCGCTCTTTACGCTAAAGTTTTACTCTTTCTCACAATTGTACTTTTTAAATCAATAAAAAACTTAAGCGGAAAAAGCAAGGCGTTGAGGAGGGGACAACCTCTTTTATATACGGAATAATTTCTGTTCGTTTTAAGTTCTAATCTCACTCCTTACTTGCAGTAAGGTAAATAATCTTAATGCTGCCAGTTTACAACTCAAGTTGACTTATTACTCATAATAACTTTCTCTTTATCTGCTAACAAGTAACAGAAGAAACTATTATTGACTCATTTTTTTTGCTGTACAGAGTATAACCTGAAAGACTCCATTGTAGCTTAGTTTTAATTTCAGGCATCCTATCTTTGCTCTTGTGGTTAGTTCTCTTACTTTTGAGTAGCGAAGGATTTTTCTTGGGCGTAGTAGGTGGTTGGTATTCCTCTCTGGAGTAGCAAGAGGTGCCCAATAGAAAAATTTTCCCCTCTCATAGAAAGATCCTCAGAAGGAGTTGTAAGCTTCATTTTGACCGAAGATAGCAAAATTCATCCCCTAAGATGGTCTATTGCCCTCTCCCCCTAGGAACAATAAGAAGCTACATCCATTTTCCAAAATCACTCATGCAATTTCGAAAAACATACATGATATTTATTAGACAATAAAATAAATTGTTAAGAAACATATTTCCAGGACTTAACAGGGTAGGATGTAGGTACAATTGAAACTGGAGGTTTATGATTCAAAAGGGAAGAATAAAAAAAGAGGGGGAATGGAATGAAGGTTATTAAGAAAAGTAAAAAATATTTGAATATTTTGTTGTTTTTTAATATTTTTTTGTTGTTGTTGGTAGCCTATATATCTTTTTTTCTTCCATGTTCCTCCCTGGCCATGGAGAAATACGGTCAAGACTACGTTGAAGTTGTTTGCTGTAAATTTATTGTTGAATAGTCAAATCAACGGATCCCAGGGTAAGTACCTATTAGGATCTATACCTCAGTCCCCTCAATACACCTGAAACTGTAAATTTTCTTTGGCAATAAAAAAAAAAAATCGTTATAACGGTCGCAGACCAGTGGCACTACTTCACAGGAATTTACGGAGGGTAAAAATATTATTTTCAAATCAAGGAGGACATTTTTTTTTTTAATTTTTTCAACGAAAATGCCCAGTAAAGATTTTCAAAAATTGCATTCACAAAATACATGGGGCGCAAAAAAATCTTGGTGGTCAACCTTTTTTGGCTCTGAGGTGAACCTTGAGAATAACTTTATTTCTTTAGTTATTAGAATAAACAAGTTTTTGCGTTAACAATTCATGAGCTACGCAGGCTTCAGATTGCACAATTAAATATAATGAGCTTTCAAGGGCTATCGACTTGGTAGACCTGTTTATTATGTTGCTTGGAAGACAAATGCGTGTACCTTTACCCCTAAATGAATGTAGCTTTACAATAAAGAAGATTCGCAGGTTTTTTGCATCCTTAATCAGAAAGGTCAATGATCCCTTTCCGGTTTCTAGATAAAACGTTAGTTATTTTAATTTACGTGAAAAGATTATATACTAGTCAAGGGGCTCCGTACTATTTATGGCTCCTACCAGGCTCATGGAGAGCCAAGACCGGAAGCAGGGGCAGATTTCTTCGTGGCCACCCTTTCTACCTTTGAAAATATGAATTTCTCTGGTGCAAAAAAAAACTTTTACTGTGCCCCGTTGATTCTTAAGTCCTAAGACACCCCCCCCCCCTAACGAAAGCCCTAGATGGTGCATGCAGCATTATCCTTATTTCATGTGCCAATGATTTAACTTCCCAAATAAGCAATTTCAGCAAGGGGCTAGGATAAAAAAAACTGCTGTATGGATAATACTGCAGAAACTTCTAGTTTAAAGGGGTATCTTGAATGCCCCTATATTAAGAACATTTTTACTACTTAGCATGTACTCAGAGTATTTAAGCCTCAGGTGGAGCCCGTTCCAGTATATTTTTAAGAATACTTTTTTATGTTTTAATTATAAGGAATCTAACAAAATTGCACCCCTCCCCCCATTTCCAATTTACTTTTGAAAAGTAAATTTTACCTCCAATCTAAAAGTCATAAACCCGATCATTTTATTTTTTTTTGCCAATTGTGAGCCTTGTTGCTTTGACTTGTGCGTGTGAGCAATGTATAGTCAAGGGTCTCAAAAGTGGCCAGGCAGAATCTGTAGTACGGGTTGATTTGAGGTTTTCTACGATTACCACTTATTCCCAAGTAGGGGTGCATTTGTTGCATACACATTTGGGCGGAGTTTCTACCCCCAGACTATTTATTAACGTTTTCGATTTAAATATATATGTCTCTTCTGCTTCGTTTTCAAAGAGACTAGAGGTATAGCCTGTTTTGAGGGGAAGAATATTTCTACTTGCAATTAAAGCAAAAAAGAGGTTACTATCGTATCATTCCTTGTAAAAATGTGCTGTAATCCATTAGCTTAAATCTGCTAATGATAATTTACATCTGGAGATATAAATTATCTTATCTTTTATGAGATCGTTCCTCTACAAGCATCAACTACATGCATCTACATCAGCTAGCCTAAGTGTCAAGCCTGGCATTATTTTCAAACAGTTCGTGGTAACGAACTGTAGTAAGGAGCGACCCGGCTCAATAGTAAACGAAACTCTAAAAAAAGGAATTTTGATGCTGAAAGATACATCAAAAGAATAGAATTTTCACGCTGATTCTAAATATATAAGTTTCAATTCATTTAGTCTTTGTCATCAAAAGTTACGAGCCTGAGAAAATTTGCCTTATTTCGGAAAATAGGGGGAAACATCCCCTAAAAGTCATAGAATCTTAACGAAAATCACACCATCGCATTTGGCGTATCAGAGAACCCTATAGCAAAAATTTCAAGCTCCTATCTAAAAAAATGTGGAATTTCGTATTTTTTGCCAGAAGACAAATCACGGGTGCGTGTTTATTTTTTTTTTTTTTTTCTTTCTTTCTTTCTTTCTTTTCCCCAGGGGTCATCGTATCGACAAAGTGGTCCTAGAGTGTCGCAAGAGGGCTTATTCTTACAGAAATGAAAAGTTCTAGTGTTCTTTTTAAGTGATCAAAAAATTGGAGGGCACCTAGGCCCCCTCCCACGCTCATTTTTTTCCGAAAGTCAACGAGTTAAAATTTTGAGATAGCTATTTTGTTCCGCATAGTCGAAAACCATAATAACTATGTCTTTGGGAATGACTTACTCCCCCACAATTCCTGGGGGAGGGGCTGCAAGTTACAAACTTTGACCAGTGTTTACATATAGTAATGGTTATTGGGAAGTGTACAGACGTTTTCAGGGGGATTTTTTTGGTTTGGGGGGTGGGGTTGATGGGAGGGGGCTATGTGGGAGGATCTTTCATTAGAGGAATATGTCATGGGGGAAGAAAAATTCAATGAAAAGGGCGCAGGATTTTTACAAACCCCCTCGTACACATAATAAAAATATAAGAATATAAAAGTTTGTTACGTAAGTTAAGTCTTAAGTTACGCATATTTTTTACTAATAAAAACGTTCGTCAAAAATTAAAAGTTCTCGTAGCCTTTTTAAGTAACCGAAAAATTGGAGGGCAGCTAGGCCTCCTTCCCAACCCCTTATTTCTCAAAATCGTCTGATCAAAACTAAGAGAAAGCCATTTAGCCCAAAAAAAAATTAATATACAAATTTCATTTCAGTGATTTATGTGCGGAGAGCCAAAATCAAACATGCATTAATTCAAAATGTTCAGAAATTAAATAAAAAAAAACTAGTTTTTTTAACTGAAAGTAAGGAGCGACATTAAAACTTAAAATGAACAGAAATTACTCCGTATATGAAATGGGTTGTCCCCTCCGCAATCCCTCGCTCTTTACGCTAAAGTTTGACTCTTTGCCACAATTCTACTTTTTAAAACAATTAAAAGCTTTAGCGTAAAGAGCGAGGCGTTGAGGAGGGGACAACCCATTTCATATACGGAGTAATTTCTGTTCGTTTTAAGTTTTAATGTCGCTCCTTACTTTCAGTTAAAAAAACTAGTTTTTTTATTTAATAAGTTGGAAAGAGCGATGCGTTTCTCAGTCATAGCATTTACTTGCAAGCAAATTTTCTGTTTCTTTGAGGCACTAGTGGTACTGTGGCACTATAAGAATCAAAGTCAAATAGCTATGGTATATAAGACAAGGCATAATAAGACTTCCTTTTTCTGTGGGTATGTATGGTACGCATAATTATTAAGCTCATTAGTGTGCACTGACCTGAGCCTGAAAGAGAAGGAGTATCCTTCCAAAAAAGAGACTTTGAAAGCATAGCTCAGTTCGTCTTTAGGCCAAATAATTCCCGGTTGAAGGGATCTAACCAACGAAAAAGTTCACTGAAAACATGAGACTTACCCAAGTGGGCATGGGTTTTTGTTAAAATAGTGCATTATATAAAGATTTTTATTCCTACGTATCTCAAACTTTCTCACGAAATATTTACATCCTTGTCACTTACATAAGAGCCCCGAGGTGTATGATTATTATCCCCACTGTCCCTAAGAAGTTTAAGAAAATTTAAATTTTTACCCAAAGCTTAGAAATTATAGAAAAAAAAGCTCAGTATTTCGCGGAGAGGTGGATTTAATGTACAGTTCTCAAATACTCTTAAGTCGATTGGTTAGCTCAAAAAATTGGAGGGCACCTAGGCCCCCTTCTACGCTCATTCTTTTCCCAAAGTCACCGAATTAAGATTGTGATATAGCCACTTTGTTTAGAATAGTCGAAAAACCTAATAACTATGTCTTTGGGGACGACTTAATCCCTCACAGTCCCCGGGGGAGGGGATGCAATTTACTAACTTTGACTATTGTTTATATATTAGTGGTTATTGGGAAGTGTACGTTTTCAGGGGGGCGTTTTCACGTTGGGGGGGAAGGGGGTTGGGAAGAGAGGGTTTACGTGTGAGTAGCTTTCTATGAAGGAATTTATCGTGAGGAAAGAGTATTTTCATGAAGGGGGCGCAGGATTTTCTAGTATTATTTAAAAAAAAGAACGAGAAAATAAATAAGAAAAAAGGTTTTATTCAACTGGAAGTAAGGAGCAGCATTAAAACTTAAAACGAACAGAATTAACAGAACAGAATAAAACTTAAAACGAACATTATGATGTATATATGGGGGTTCGTCTTCTCCTCAATAGCTTGCTCTTTATTTATTTATTCTATTTGTATACTGTTTTAAAAAGTAGAGCTAAGAGAAAGAGTCAAACTTTAGCGTAAAGAGCGGGGCGTTGATGAGGAAGTATCCCCTTTCATATACGAAGTAATTTCTGTTCGTTTTAAGTTTTAATGTCGCTCCTTACTTTCTGTTAAAAAAACTTGTTTTTTTATTTAATTTATAGAAAAACTGTGTGCTGACCAGCCTATGCTTTTATTGACTAGTGGGATACTTGATCCCACTATACGATCCCAGTGGGATATTTGATCCCAAATCACATTAGTAGGACACTCATAAGTGTATCCATCTTTACTGCTTTTTTTACACAAATAATACTTAGACACTAAAAAAGAAGGGCTGTTTTGTGACAGCCTTGAAGTACCAAGCCCAATGAGCAAAGTGATTACCGAAAACAACATAATGACTAATTATAATCTCCACCTTGCATTTAATTTCTTGAAGATTTCAAAATTCTTATCCACGACCTTCTCACATCTTGTATAATAATTATAGACATTAAATTTAAAAGAAACTCCCCAAGCTAAACTGCGTGGGAGGGTCTTCGCAGGAGTTTGCATGTTTAGTTGCTGATCACGAGAAAAAGTGCCTCAGGGTTGAGAAGCTGCAACAGCACTCCTTATAAGATTCTTCTTTCCTCCGTTCAACTATCCAGATTTGACAGTGATTTAGACGGATAAACTCTTCATCAAGTGTAAGCATTTTTGTAAACTTCAAACTTTTTAGCTTCGTAAGAACCTCATCCCATGGGATATGTGCTTTACCTCTCTGTCTAAAGGGTGAAGGCATGGGTACCATTATATTTTTAAAAAAGATTCTGGATTTGGAGGGGGGAAGTTGCTTCCAGAATAGTGTCATACTTTCCAAAAACTACCGAATTTACCCGTTTTGTGTATTCTTAGCCTTCTGGAGGAATAAAGGAGGTAATAGCTAGTCAACTCTCTTGGCTCTATATACGTCAAATGTTGGGCGTTGACGCACAAAGCTGGTGTGCAAGGGAATGAAACCTGTCGTCATCTGGGCCAGATTCTAGTCCTACTAAGGTATTTAAATCTATTCTTCCTTCAATAGTTCTGCCTCTGAGAGAACCTGTTAATCTTTCGTTCAAACGTGGAGTTTTTCCGGATGCTCTCAAGCGTGCTCGGATTATTGTTCTGTATAAAGGTGGACCAAGAAATGATCAAGTAAATTGTCGACCAATTTTATCAGTATTTGCTAAAATCTTTGAAAAGGCTATGCTTTCTCGTCTCCTTACTTTTCTAAAATCTAAGAATTTCTTCATGATTTTCTATTTGGTTTCCGAAAGAAGCACTCCATGATTTTCTATTTGGTTTCCGAAAGAAGCACTCCACTGAACATGCCTGAATGACCCTTTTGAACTTTATACATTCTGAATTAGATTCGGGATTAATTCTGGCTGCTATATTCCTGAATATTCGTAAGGCATTCAATTCCTAAACCCATGAAATTCTTCTATCGAATATTTCTCATTTTGGCATTAGGGGTAATATATTTTCTTGTTTTCAGTCTTATTTTTATGATAGGTTAATTTATGTTGATCCACTTTTCCGTTCACCCTCACAAGTGAATTTCGACATCCCTCAGGGATCAGTTTTAGGGCCTGTTCCATTTTTGATTTATGTAAAGGATCTTTTTTATATAGTAAATAAGCAGAAACTTCTTAATTGCTGTAGACTTGGTCATCCTAAACCTTCCCTTGCCCATACTACCAACTATAGTTTGCCATCTTCTGATGCCCTTGTTTGTTTTGCTGATGACAGCACCCTTGATGCTTCGGGAAATAGCGAATCAGAACCTGGATTTGATTGAAAATTTTGTTTGAGAGAGCAATTTTATGGCTTGATGCTAGTTACCTTACCCTAAATTTTTAACCCTAAGACTAGTTTTTTTATATTTTCGCCTTTTTCTCAGATTTATCCCTAGTTATCTGAAATTCACCAGCCAAATGGGGTAATTCATGGTTCTAAAGATCGAAATTTTCGTTTTTTGGGCATTCTTGTTAATGAAGACTTGTCTGACAAACGTCTCATTGATTTGATTATAATGGAGATAAGCAGGAGTATCGGTATTTTAAACTTAAACATATTTTTTCTGGGTCAATTTTGAACATTCTTTTTCACTGCTTGATCCAATCTTACGTTTCTTTCTGTCCAATAGTATGGATTTAGCCTTTCCTTCACTGTTAAAACCGCTTTCTAAGGTTTACAATAAAGTTAGAAACCTCTTTAAGGAAGCTAATCGTTCAGGAGTTATCTTATTACTTGATCTCGAATCACTGTATGCTCTTTTGTGTGCATGTTTGGCTCTTTTTCAGCTCCATGGTGAACTCCCCCTGCCCTAAATGTTCCGCCATCTTTTCTGATCAGAATACTTACAATCTTCGTAGTACAAAAAATTATATTCAAATTCCTTTTACTCCTTTTAAGGTCAGATTTTAATCCTCTAATTGCGAGTCATATTGTGGGGAATAAGTTACCCGAATCAGCCCGAAGGTCCCACTCATTCGGTCTGTTTAAAAAATTATTATTTTATTGGACTCTAATTAATCTACTAATCTACTCAATTAACTTAGTCTATTCAATCTATTTAGTTTTATTTCTATAGTTTTTATTTTATTAATATTTTCTTCTCTTCTCTTTTTTCCTCTCCTCTCTGTGAGTAAGTGATCATTTAAAAAAAAATTCTTCTCTGAGTAAGTGACTCATGGGTCTTCCCCCTTCTCCGAGCTCTTACCACCACTCCTTCTTTATGGGTACGGTCTAAAATATTCTACTAAAATAGGTCCCATTAATGTTTTATTTTAACTTTAAGCGGAGTCCTTGGACTTAATCGAGCCATGTTTTCACTGAATTGTTTACCAATTTCAAGGAAGAAAGGGGTTGAGGTGGTGCACTGAAAACCCTTCTTGGTACCTATTTTGGGTAATATTTTAGATGATGGGCTTTTTGCCAATCAAGAGAGGGATCGAGGTGGTGCACTGAAAACTCTTCTTGGTAGCTATTTTGGATAATATTTCAGATGATGGGCTTTTCGCCCAGCAAGGAAGGGGTCGAGGTGGTGGACTGAAAACTCTTATTGGTACCTATTTTCGGTAATATTTTAGATGATGGGATTTTCACCCATCAAAAAGGGGGTTGTGGTGGACTAAAAACCCTTCTTGGTACCTATTTTGGGTCATAGTTTAGATGACGGACTATTCACTATCTAGAAAGTAGTTGAGTCAGGAGAATGAATCTCATGAGGGGATCCAGAGGTAATTTTGTGCCCCATGATGGTATTTTCAAGCTCTGGTTTCTCCCCCCTAGTTCTAAAGTTTGATTCTACCCCTCAGCTCCTCGAACCCAAACCCATCTCGAACCCGTAATGTGAAAATTTATAATCCAAATTATAAATTTCCCATGCATTTTGCATTGTGTCACTCTTGTTTCAATCTGTGAACCCATAAATAGAATCAACTGTGGCGAAATCAGGAACCGGAAAACACCTAAAAATGTATAATTTTCGCTACATTTTCACACATTAGGAGGGTGGTTGGGGTGGTAAAGTACTGTAGACCCTATGGTACTTTTTTACAAATTCACTTAAATGTATAAATCATTATTTAGCGAATACGTAAGACCAAACTTTTTTTGAAAATTTCGACTTTTATAAGAAAAAGTCTTTATGATACTTGGCAACAGGGTGGCTACTTGTGCTTGTAATAAAAGACCCAGCAATTTAAATATCGATTTGACGCTTTATATGCCTAGTTTAAATTTCTAAATTAGAAAACCTCTAGGTTTAGGCCCTGGGGACCTTAGTCCCTCAGTCCTTCCCTTAGGAGCGTGTTTTCATTACACATCTTTACTGAAAATGATAACGTTATAGTTGCATAATCTTAGATGCACCACTCCCAAGATGAATCCATTGGTGGCATTTAAGGGGCCAAAGTTTGCTGCACTGGTCCTAATTTAAAACACAGTATGTTGTTTTGCAATTTTCTCAAACCCTAAACCAATTTGAATATAACCTTTTTTATACAAACTGAAATTTCCCTGCGATTTTTGGCATCTAAGGAGCCAAAGTTTACTGCACTTATTTTTATTTAAAACACAGTATATTATTTTGGAAATTTCTGGTATTCTAAGCCAATTTGAATATAACCTCGTTTATACAAACTGAAATTTGTCTGCCATTTTTGGTATCATCTAAAGTGGTGTCTAAGGAGCCAAAGTTTACTGCACTGGTCTTGATTTAAAACACGGTATATTATTTGGCAAATTTCTCGTAATCTAGACCAATTTGAATATAACCTTGTTTATACAAACTGAAATTTCTCTGCTATTTTTGGCACCTAAGGAGCCAGAGTTGGCATCTAAGGAGCCAAAGTTTGCTGCACTTTTCTTGATTTAAAACGCATTATATTATTTTGCAAATTTCTCGTCATCTAAACCAATTTGGATATAACCTTGTTTATACAAACTGAAACTTCCCAGTCATGTTTGCACGTAACACATTTCGATTTTGAACCGCTAAAGCGTGTCGTTATTAGAACTATTATATATAATAATCTAAGGAAGACAGACTAATTGCGGAAGAAGATAGGCTACGGAAATTCACTTACGTGACAAAATAAACCAAAAATGTAAACCCACTCACTGAAGCAGAAATTACTATGGGGAATATAAAAACTTGTATTATATGCAAAAGTACACAATGATCTTGAACCTTGTAAAATAATAGTTGCAAAAATAGAATACTAATGAAGAAACACAACAGAACGTTAAAAATGAATTGGCACAGAGACAATACATTGCTTAAAACGTCAATATTGACAAATTTTTGCACGGCCTTGCGATTTAAATAGATCAATGTCTTTTGTCATTGTTGCTATTTACTTTTGAATTTTAATTAAGTCTTGTTTTAATTCATAATTTTATATTGAATCATAAGAACATTATAATATATTAAAATAATTTCAGCACCTTGTTTTGCATTATTATATATTAGAATAATCTCATTAAATAAATATTTTATATTCTAGATAGACGTATGTGATTCGTTAGTATTTATTTTAAAGCATTGTAACTATTTGAATATTTAATAACTTTTTGGTACTATACTGAATTATAATACTTGTTCTTTTATTTTGCAAATATTACAATAACTTTTAGCATAAGTGTTATAATAGTTGCAAAGCTTTGAAAATACTTAACAGACATGTCAACGTTTATAAGCGAGAGTTTTAAACACTCCTATGCCCAATACACACTTGGCATTTTTACCGATCGTTTATTTTTACGCCTTCGCCAAGATGGTGATCTATGGAATTAAAAGCATGTTTGCAGAGTCGGTGTTTTTCACCGCTAACGATACTGATGATGAGAGTTACTTATATCTGTACTTACAGCCTAGTAGAGAGTAAATCGCGGCCTGTGGTAAGCAATATCTTGAAAGCGTATTTTCTAAGAGGCTATCTAGTGATAAACATTCAAAGGAAATAATGATTCAGAAATAATGCTTATTGCTCAGATTTAATTGAATAGTAATTTTCAATTACCAAAACAAACTTTTGAGGATCTAAAAATAAGCACTTTCTCGTAATGCTGGTATGGAACAAAAAAAAATATTGCTAAAAAGATATTCAGTGAATAATTAATAGTCACAACTCCGACTCTTAATTAGTTAAGCACAAATATAAGGGGTTATGTTCGCAGGAATTATTTTCGGGGAAGCGGCAATAATTAAAAAACCAAAAATAACAAATTTGATAAGAAATTTGACAATAATGAAAAAAAATTGATAATTTGAATATAAAGTACCCAGAAAATCAGGGACTTTGGGGGCGGATCTTCTGTAAGGGTGCATTTCTGGTTCAAGATAACAAAAATTCAAGGTATTCGAAAGGCCCAGCTAGGCTTCGCATAACTTTAAAATTCGAAATCACCGAAGTTGGGGTAACTCACTCTGTGACAGACTCTATAACATTCCCAAAGTGTAAAACGTCCATTTTAAATTTCTTTGACAATGTCATCTCCTTTAAATAATGCAGAAATGCTGACGAGCGTGTTCTCTAGTGCATCATCTGTTAACCTTTTCAGTTCTACAACCCCTCAAAACAGGTGGAATAATAAGTCAGTCATCCCACGATTATAATCAGTAGTAATTCGGTCATTAGAGCATAAATGTGTCCATATTCATTGATTAATCAATTATTAGTAATCTATTATATAGTTAGTAATCTATATCGATAATCTATATCTACATAGATAATAATCTATATTATCTAATTAGTAATCTATCTATAATCCATTAGTAATCAATTATTAGAAATCAATTATTAATCACTAATTAGTTTTTTGAAGGATTGACTTTTCATTTGTATGAATTTCTGTGCCTATTTGACTGAAATTAAATAAAAAAAAACAAGTTTTTTTAAATGAAAATAAGGAGCGACATTAAAACTTAAAACGAACAGAAACTACTCCGTATATGAAAGGGGCTTTTCCTCCTCAACGCCTCCCTCTGTACGCTAAAGTTTGACTCTTTCTCTTAGCTCCACTTTTTAAAAAAGGAAAAAACTTCAGCGTAAAGAGCGGGGCGTTGAGGAAGAAAAGCCCCTTTCATATACGGAGTGATTTCTGTTTGTTTTAAGTTTTAATGTTGCTCCTTACTTTCATTAAAAGAAACTTTTTTTTATTTAATTTCTGTGCGTCTTTTAATTCATGCATGTTTTGATCTTGGCTCTCTGCACATAAATAATTAAAACGAAATTTGCATATTAGTTTTCTTTTTGACTAAATGGCTTTCTCATAGTTTTAATCGGAAGATTTTGAGAAAAAATGAGAGAGGGAGGAAAACTAGCTGCCCTCTAATTTTTTGATTACTTAAAAAGGCAACTAGAACTTTTAATTGT
The DNA here is from genome assembly GCF_032884065.1 of Artemia franciscana. NCBI lineage: Eukaryota > Metazoa > Arthropoda > Branchiopoda > Anostraca > Artemiidae > Artemia > Artemia franciscana. Next base: position 8,305,412 of record NC_088872.1, read on the forward strand.
TTTACGAACATTTTCATTAGTAAAAAATATACGTAATTTACGAATTAACTTACGTAACGAACTTCTGTATTCGTATATTTTTATTGCGTATATGAGGGAGTTCACCCCTTGTCGATACCTCGCTCTTTACACTAAAGCTTAAATTCTGTCCCAATTCCTTAAGAATGACCCTTGAATCACAAAGGCCGTAGAATAAACAGTTGAAATTACTAAAAATAATTTCGCGTAAAGAGCGAGGTATTATGAGGAAGTAAACCCCTCATTTATTTTTTCCTTGTTTTTTTAAATAATGCAAAAAAATCCTGCGCCCCCTTCATTGAAAGTCTCTTCCCCCATGAGACGTTTTTCCATGGAAAGATCCTCCCGTGTAACCCCCCCCCACCTCAACTCTCCCTCCCAAACCAAAAAAAATCCCCCTGAAAACGTCCGTACACTTCCCAGTAACCATTACTATATGTTAACACAGGTCAAAGTTTGTAACTTGCAACCCCTCCCAGGGAGACTGCGGGGTAGTAAGTCGTCCCCAAAGACATAGTTATTAGGTTTTTTGACTATGGTGAATAAAATGGCTATCTCAGAATTTTGATCCTGTGACTTTTGGGGAAAAATGAGCGTGGGAAGGGGCCTAGGTGCCCTCCAATTTTTTGGTCACTTAAAAAGGGCACTAGAACTTTTAATTTCCTGTTAGAATGAGCCCTCCTGCAACATTCTAGGACGACTGGGTCGATACGATCACCCCTGAAAAAAAACAAACAAAAACAAAAAACAAATAAACACGCATCCGTGATTCGTCTTCTGGTAAAAAATGCGAAATTCCACATTTTTGTAGATAGGAGCTTGAAACTTCTACAATAAGGTTTTCTGATACGCTATATCTGATGGTGTGATTTTCGTTAAGATTTCATGACTTTTAGGGGGTGTTTTCCCCTATTTTCTAAAATGAGGCAAATTTTCGCAGGCTCGTAACTTTTGATAGGTCAGACTTATCTTGATGAAAGTTATATATTTGAAATTAGCATTAAAATGCGATTTTTTGATGTAGCTATTGGTATCAAAATTCCATTTTTTAGAGTTTTGGTTACTATTGAGCCGGGTCGCTCCTTACTACAGTTCGTTACCACGAACTGTTCGATCTATTCTTATGCTTTTTAGTTACGTTTATGAAAGATGCTCTAAGACAGATATGTACAAAGTGCCCTTAAATGTGGTGAATTTTAAGGTTTCAGGGACCCTCAGCCACCCTCTGTATGCTCCTGTTCCAGGGTACTTTAGTTAGTTACACTGTCTTTGCTGAGCTTTGTACCATAGTTACAATAACTTAATCTGCAATAAAAGAACTTTCACAAAATTAATATATGGAAAAAGAAACATAAATACACAAACTCTGTCAGTTTATTATCAGTTCCTTTAATACAAGTCTCTTACCGCTACTATATCCCACCGATCTAGATCCCGCCAATGAGCGTCAACTGAGGGGTCTGTATCACCACCAAGTTTTTCGCCCTTCGGTAGATTTTGGAAAATACCTTTTTTTTGGGGAAGGGCGGATTTTTTATTGAAAATTGAAGGAAACAAGAAATGTGCCTCCCTAGATATGGAAAAATTAATCCCCCTCCCCTAAATTGTCGTATGTTGACTCCACTGATCCCACGAAACCAATTATCAAAACTCTTTTCTACGTCCCTATTCAAAGAATGACGTTTATATTTATCTATAGCTGATTCAAAATAAAGCGGTTTTCACACTACGGACGTAGTTTTCTATACTACGTGGGTAAGTTGTGCTAGGTTAAGAACAAGCTTTCAGATTTCAGGTCCGGTTAGCATAAGAGACCATAAAACCATCATAACCAACGTCTTAAATCAACACAATCATAAAAGCAAGCTAAGGTCTAAGGTAAGGTCAAAAATTAAAAACGTGGAGCAGAGACAGAAATTTGAATTCTGATCGAAGGTGAAAGGTTGTTGATCAAGGAAAAGTGTGTTACTGTTTTAATTAAAAAAAAATTAATTACTCATCAAGAAAATCATGTTGTTGTTGCTGTGTTGACTTTTCCGTAACGTTACGTCACGTTGTAATGTGAACTTATTTCATTCTAGGTCATAATGTTCCGCTTCTCCAGCTTTGTCGCTCTTTCTTTGGTCGCTGTTGCCTACGCTAGAATGGCTTACATTTTACCAGATGGCACAGACTCCTTATTGAACGAAGAATTGAAGACAACATTTAGCTGCGAAGGGAAAAATTATGGATACTATGCTGATGTAGATAACAACTGTCAAATTTTCCACGTTTGCCAGCCAGTTGTAGATGCTGAGGGCAAGGTAAATAACACTGCTAACTAATAGTTCTTTTCAGCGTGTAGTCTGTTTTGCGGTTACCCCAACAAATACCACGATAGAAAATTCATTTAGGATCCCTAATATTAAGGAATGCTTAAATTTGAAGTTTGGGCTCTTAAACCTTTGACACTCTAAAATCTTGTATTTTCGGAATTTGGATAGTATGCAAGTTTAAACCATGTACAGTGAATTCCAAGGATAGCCTTCCCATTGGATGGTTCTATGAGGTATCATTGGAGCATATACAAATGAAACAATAGATTGAAACGAAAAGATATTTAGACCATAAGATATCGCAACAAAAGTCTGCTATAGCCATGCTACATTTTTTTTTTTTTAGAACACATAAGAGCAGAAGCTAGAATTCACGACAACCATGAGATACCCAGAATGCATGGAAAATATGGAGGAAAACTTGGTATTTCTGAGGGGCATGGTCCCGAAGGCCCTTCCTTGGCCGGCGTCTTGCTTCTTAACTTCCAAGCTTTTCTTAATGGGAAAGCATAGAAAAATATGAGTTTTCTAAGAAACAAAATCAGTACTACCCAGACCCCTTGTATCTAGAGAATGAGGTTTCTCCTTTAACAAAGCAGCCAAAATTACGCTAAAAGATAAAAAAAAGATAAGAACTTTAGTGCTTATGTTTTTCATGATCGTAAGCCTAATTTAAAGAGTCGGATTTCTTTTCTCTTCACCCACGTCCTATAGTATTGACTAACTTGTACATTATTGACTAATGCTTGGTTCTCGCCGTATTAATATTTTGGCCAATCAACGGGCGGTAACAAACGTTACCTGTAGTCAACGCCAATGTTGAGTACAAGGGAAGGAGGAATATTAATAATTATCAATGCATTCTACTATCTTGTATCGATAACCCATCTTACCTTCGGATATACGGGATCTCTACACTTAATAAAATCTGGTCTTTTTTGATAGAATGGGGGAAATCAAAAGAAACCTTGAAGTACCAATGACATTACAATGAAAACATTTTGTGATTCTTGGAATCGTCTAGGGCCTATTCATACCTAAATCCTATGATTATTTTTTTTTACATTTTTATTATGTTTAGTTCAAAACTACGAAGTTTGTAGAGCAGCATTACATTTTAATCGGTGTTGCCATTTTTTTTATTAAGTATGCCCAGTTGATGGTTGTAGGGTCTATGGAATTCCCTTGTTCATTTCCGAACTTTGATCAGTTCAATTTGAAAATAAAAACAAATCAAAAAGCTTGAAGGTAAAAATGATTTAGCGGGAAATTTATAAAATCCTAGAACAAAACCAGAAAGTTTGACTTCATTTCCATAGTGCTTCCAGCCAGTTTATTACTTTTGAAAAATATAAAGCTTATTCCCAATAACGAGTGACAGTAAATGAATGCAAATAAAATTTTACCTTTAGTACGAGAAACAACGAATTTTTCAGGAGATCCAAATTATGATGAATATGTCAAAATATCGCTTTCAAAAATCAGAAAAAAAATCATTTTGAACCACGAAAAATCACTTGCTGTGACTGTGAATGTTTTTATTCATTTTTTTAAATACTTTGATTCTTTTCTTTTTCAGAGTCAAGAAACAGCGCAATTCAGTTTTGTTTGCGGCAACCTCACAATTTTTAGTCAAGAAACCCTGACATGCACCCTAGCTGAAGACGCCTTACCCTGCTCAGAAGCCCCTTCTTTCTATGAAACCAGTAACGAGGGATTTGGAGTTGTTCCTGATGATGATGATGAATAAATAAAAATAATAACAAGTCAAGAGCCAGTAATTCCACTTTTCTACATTTTGTAGTACCTGTATATACTCACACAACAGTTTATATAAAAACATCCCGGTGCCAATTTCAGTTTAATTTGACGGAACACGAAAGAAACAGCTAGGCTATTTAGATAGATTCCTCTTTGGCCAATTTTTGGTTTTGCAATAAAAATATTTTGGAGTATTTGTCTTTCCTTACATTAGTTTCGAAAAACAGTTTTTAAATAAATATGAACACAGGGGGTAGTGGGACTCTGAGCTCATGCTCCCTCCTAACAAAAAATATTGATGTTTTACCGTTTTATCTTTAATATATAATATTATACATGTAGTATGCCTCTTTTTTGTGTGTTTCAAAAAATAAGGTGTATCTAGGAGTATCGCCGTTCCTAGGGTTGGCGGAGCCCGGGGAAAAATTAATTACAACGCCCTCCTCCACTCTCAAATATAAGCAAAAGAAACCAAATCAAAATGAAAAACCTGATCAAAGTGGCCAAGCCCCCAACTACAGCGCCCCTCTCCAGTCACAGCGTCCAGGACAGCTGCAACGCTTGCCTTGCCTCTTGAAATGCTCTGTCTAGGTGATGTCAATTTTAGGATCCCCAGTAGCAGATTATTATTTCTATCAGTAAAAAAACATCCTCTTTAACTTGTTTGTTTATTAAACATAGAAAAAAAGACAGTGCCATTAAATTATACTTTTTAAGATGCATGGGAGGTCAACTACGATTTTGACTAGAATTTTGTTACTGACAATATTTTGTTATTGTCATTTATTTATTATGTTATTGAATTTTGTTACTGAATACATTTTGGGTTTCTATGCATCGGGAAACTCTAAGTAGTTAAAGCTGTTTACTGACGAATTGTTGGAATTTTTTTCACAATGACTCCTTAGTTATTCCCATTAGAACAGTTTCTGCGATGCCACTAGTGGCTTATGGACGTTCGCAGTGTTGGCTTGTACTATATATATGGACTAAATAAACAGGAATTATTTCACCGAGATGATAGGGAGTCAAAACAAATCAAGAACAAAGAATAATAGTTTAACTTAGCGAAATTGGTTTCTAGCATTATATTTCATTACACAATAGCTTACCTGTCACGCAGTAATGTGGCCTCAAAAGAGATGAAATTCAAGGGAATTCCCTTCCCCCTGAAAATCTTCCCATTGAAAATTGTTCCCTATGAAACCCCTCCGTGCGAAGTCCCCCCTCCACGGGCAATTCCTCCTGAAAATCTTCCCATTGAAAATTGTTCCCTATGAAACCCCTCCGCGCAAAGTCCCCCCTCTACGGGCAATTCCTTTTTTGTAATTGGTTTTTAATAGTTGAGCTTTTAATAAGTTTTTAATTATAAAGACTTTTTCTTTTTGCAAACAAGTTTGAAACAAGGTTTTAGTTAATTTGTGCGGTCTCTGTTTAATTTTACTAATGACGCAAACCGCCTAAAAGTATTTAATTAAGTTTACGTTTATCAAGGGAATCTGTCCGTATTACCGCAAAAGCCAACTAGCAGGCAAAAATCTTTATTTCGTAATAACAAGGAGGAGAAATTTGAAATCCTAACTTCTTTAGGCTGTCGAAATGCTGTTTCAGGATTGTGCTGTCACAACGGCGTTGAGAAGCAAAATATTTACTTCTTTGTACTGTTAAAAATTTGTTTTCGGCTCTTGCTATGGCACTGAGGTGAAGAAATTGATATCGTTATTTTTTTGGCTGTCTGTTTTAGTTTTTTGTTGTTTTTTTTGCGAAGCGGGGTGGTTTTTACAACACTGTGGTTTTTTAGGTGATTTGTATAATGGAAAGTAAATGTGTGAGAAGTGCAAAAATTATGAATTTAAGTTTTGGATTTCGGTGAGGAAATGATGGCCACTTTACTGCCTATTTTAATCAAATTAAGGCTCTGCATCGTATAACATATCACATCCTCTGTTCATCCTAAAACATTCAAATAAAGTCGAAGCTCTTTAGAACTTTAATAAAGGTTCATAAAAGCATATACTTAAAACTAAGTATATGAGTCCAAATACTTTTTTAAAGGTCAGAGTAATCATTTAATCGAAAAATCGTGTATGAAAGAAGGCAAATAATTATGTGTTTTTTTCTAGCTCGTATAGATGGGTCTCGTAATTCTCAGTTTGAATCAGTGGAATGGCTTCCATTTTTTTCGAACATTTACAAATAAAATTTTGATAAAAAGTGGAAATTCACACAACTTGAATTAACCACGGAAACTGAATGCAACTGCAATATCACTTAAGGATTTTTCACCTTGTTAATACCAACCAGTCACAAAATAAAGTTATGCTTTTGCATAGGGGTTGCATATATTTGTCCATAAAATTGTCTAAACTCCTGTGTATACCGCGAATGATTTTTATTCTTATTTTGATACATGCCATCCAATCATATTTCCACGATTAGTTGCTTATAAATCAAAATAGTTACTCTTACTTAATGCTAAATATGAGTCAAATTTCAAATTTTTATTGCTGTTCTCAACAAACATATCGAGATTTAACGTTTGAATTGAAAAAAAAATAGAAATATCCACAGATTAAAACCCTGAGAGTTCAAATCACCAATCTATACCCATCAAATACAAAGATAACAAACACATAATTCGAGTCGTATACTTAAGTTTGGAAAACAAACCTACATGCATCTTTATTAGAGTTAATATTTTTCTGACGATTTTGGTCTTTATTCGAATATTTTGGGATGAATAGAAGAGGAAATACTAAAGAAGAGCTCTAAACTGACAGGACTAGCCACTATAAACGTTCACCGAAAGATTGAGGTAGACATCGACCGTGCAATAAATACATATGGCGGGAGTGGAAATAGAAAGATCGACCGTTCCTTATAAAATTTTAAGTTCTTCAATTTAAGCGATATATACTCTAACTTTAAAAAAATGGGAAAATACGCTACGTTGTTATGAAAATTAAAATTTTGATTAGTAAATTTTTGCTATTTCGTCAAAGTTGACACTGTTTATTAAAACACTATTGTTAGAAAGAAACAGTGATTAGTTAATGCTTTATTGCCTCTACTTAAAATCCTCGTTTTAAATGTCTTCTATGCATTTTTATCTCTTTGTTCTATTTTTCTTGTTACATCCCTAATAGAACTAGCATTTAATGTTTAATATATCTTTTACGAATATACAAGTTGTATCTTTATCCTCATTTCCAACCCTTCATTACTATCATATTTACTAAACAATGTTGCAAAATTAGGCGACATGCTAAATGATTTGACCTGTACATATTGTCACAAAGAGTGCATGACCCTAAGAAATCATGCAGAAAATATTAAATATAATTTTTTATAGATGGTGGATAGCTTTTTTTATAGCGGGGTGGTTTTTATAACTTACTATTTTTTGTATCAATATTTTCATACCATTTTAATATAACAGATTTATTGGAACTTTAACCCTCATCAGATTTTAGATTAAATTTACGACCATTTCCACTCCCTACCTACGAAACATAATTGTCGAGGTTCCTATTTCTTTGTTCGCAAGTTCATCGAAGCAACTTATTATGTAACCGCTCATGAAGAAAATCCTGGAACCGCCCCAGTTAGGATTAAACTATTAACCTACCCTCTGGGCAATTTTCAATTATAATTAGTTTCCAAAAAATGTGATTAAGGGGAACGGAAGAAACGCTTCTTTGTTTATGTCCAGGGGCCTCTAATTTCAGTCAGAGCTTAAATTATTCAAAACACAAGGAGGGCCCCAGATAGCGGGGGAATTATTTTATACCTAAAATCTTCGCAAGAGTGCACTTACTGGCTTCTTTGAGTTTCTTCGCGATCGGGTGAACGGTATAGTAGTGCATACAGAACACAAGACCTACCTTCAATTATACTATATTATATATATAAATATATATATATATATATATATATATATATATATATATATATATATATATATATATATATATATATATATATATATATATATATATATGTTACTAACATTGTATTTTTTTTCCAAAGCTATTCATAGCTATAAATCGTTCAAGTTTTTGCTTCTTTGATATATTTCTCTTATACCGGGGAAATAGGTCGCCTGTAAAATAGCATTACTTACGTAGAGAAAATTCCCTCTCAATTAATAATTTTGTTATTTTGAGTCAAAAAAAAGTTTAAGAGATACATGGTATACACATTAGTAGCATCCAATAATATCTTGCCAAAATAAGGCCCAAATCACCTACAATACCCTAGAGTCAAAGCTTCAATACCTCAAGAGTAAATGACCTGCAATGCAGTGAAAATGAACAGAAAAGGAAATACACACACTCTAAACATTAGCGGTTTTAGGCTTCATAATCTGAGGGGGAGGCAAGGTATACCATAAGAATGTAAACATGAAATAAAAAGAATTTAATGTCTAAAAAATTGGTGAGCAGCTGTCTCCCCCCCTGGCCAGGGCTAGAACCGCCACTGATTCTAAAAAAAGGAAATGGGGAACAACCATCCATCATGGATTGTCCACCAAAAAACAAGCCATATCAGAGTGTCTCGTGCAATAAACAATAAAAACATACATTTATCAAACTACCCCAGAGGCATCCACAACATGTGGCATTAAAATAATTTATCCAGAAATTAAAAATATTTTTAAAAATTTTCTCGAGTCACCAAAGGGGTGCCACTTTTTAGCTGACTTTGGCAGAGCATGCCAGGCCGTATAGGAGGTAGTTATCAAATTAAAAGTATTTTACTGATGGATTGAATGGGCTTGAATTTTCACTAGAATTACGAAGATGATAGAATGATCACAGGCAAGTGATGGGCTAGTTTTGAGGGCTGGAGGAAGATTACCGCGAAGAAAACTAAAAGATACACATAAATAATACAAAGCGCCATCAATTTAAGCATTTGTTTATTAAGAGAGAGTTTGAAGTATCATGTTCATTGACTAGTCATATACCTAAAAAAATCCTGAAAGAGAAAGATGAGATTTATAAAGTAGGGCAATAAGAAACACAAGATTGAATTAAACAATGAAACAACATTTTTTAGAGTCCACCAGGCACGCCAATTAGGAAGGGTGCCGGGTTGGCGATTGCCCCTCCCTCCCCGTAGACTTTGAAAAATGACCGTTTGTTTCTATTTCGTAGCTATTTTCTATGTGAGGTATGTGCTGTATTAAAATGTGATTAATACATGTGTAATTAAAACAGCATAGAAAATATAAACAGGAATTAAAACAGGAAATATTTTCATGTGTAATATAAAATGTGTAAATTAAATGTGAGGTGCTGTATTAAAACAGGGAGAGTGGCTAATTGGTCGTTTTTATTGTCACGCTTCTGCTTCGTTTTTTCACAGTGATTAGATAGCACTGTACTCTTAAAACTCTCAAAAATGGTGTCAAATCGAAACACCAAGTACACCATTAGAATTACCTTGTCTGTAAAACCTGTAAAGGAAACTTGTAGTCCCTTGGCTTGAACTACAAGGAAAATCCATTGGCTTGAAATTTTAAAAAAATGGCTACAACCGCAATATTTTCCATCGAAAGCATCTTTTTTCCGTTTCTCCTTCTCCAAGGCTTGTGGAGCACTGAATAACCATAGATAGCCGTTTAATGGCTCATTTTACAGAAAATTACTACATATAGTACCTTTTGCAATTGACAAAAATATTTTTTAGAAATAATTTTGATCGTGGTTGCTCCGGTACCTGCTAATTAAGAGAATCTATGGTTACCCTTTGTTCTAGATATACTTGCTCTATATTTATCTGTTTTTTTTTATCTTGATTAAAGAAATCTTTCCCCTCCCCCTTACATTTTCGTGAATTGGCGCCACTGGATAAGCCATCAAGTAACATCTTAAGTGTTATTGGATAAGCCTAAACTTTATAGAAGGCGTTCTCACAAGTCTAGTAGGGTAAATATCCAGTTTATTGAGTCAAACTTAAATAATTTAGCGCAAAAAGCGCTCAAAAAAGGGCATGAATCTAGAACGAACTGTCAGTTTCCAACCAAAAATACGTCTGTACAAAGACTATCATAACTTAAAATTAACGCCTGGGGCGTCACAACCTCTCACTTATATTTATGAATCTTTGGCGAACGGTCTTTTTTTTGTTTTACCCATTAAGCTCTAAGGTCCTACAGGACAACAGCGCTAAAAATGTACAATCTACTCAATTTCATGAGTTGTGCTATGCCCAACTTGGAAGTGAAATTTTTTAGGTTAAAAACCAGAAGAAAGATTTAAGGTGGACTGTTTGAAATTTGGAAAGATAGACAATTGGATCATCGACTTATTTTATGTGTAAGCTGACTCTAATAAGAGGAACCAAGAGACAAATGTTAGTGTAAAATGCTAGAGATCACCAAGCCAAATGTTAGTAGAACATTGCAGTAAGATTAAAAAAAGTATCTAAATGTTATTTTCTCGGATAATTATCTAGTGCGTTTTACATTATCAAATACCGACTTATTACGATATCTCACAATTTTGTTAAATCTCGCAATAGGAACCATATCACATTGTCCAATAATGAATATTGACTGTCTCGGATTCCAAGCAAATTTGGGTGAACAAAATCCAGAAAATTTCAAATTCCTAAAATTTCAACCTTAAAATAAACAGAAATCACCCATGTCAGAGCAAGGGCGCCTGCAGAAAATTTTCCTGGTGCGGGGGAGACTTCAAAATAGCAGTGGTGGTTGGATGACAGTTAGGTGTTTTAAGGCACCAAACTAAAACTTTACCCCGAAAAGGACGAATTTGCAATCAATTTAAAATTCTGAGAAGATAATTGATTTAAAAGTATCAATAACTATATTTTATGCTTCCCAGTTGCAAAAGAATTAATGCCAAACGGTGGCAGTAGTGGATTCAACCAAGTCGATTTATTTTATTTGTAATGAAATTAGGCTACGTTTGATGATCTGTAATTGTGTATCAGCTATAATGAAGGGGGGTGAGTTATTGTTAAGGTGGGTGTAGGGTTGATTCCTATGAAAGTGAATTTTAGTGGAAAATCCACTTACTCTTCCTGAGGCTTCAGATAAATGTTGAAAGAGTTAGGGGGAGTAGGAATTAATTATAATGTTTCTCTATGCAGCTAAAATGTTACATTCCCATATCTACCAGCACAGAGGTGGAAAAGGCAAGGCAGGTCATCATCAGCCCCGCCAGGAAATTTATTTGGCGTGGCAAATACTGCTAGGAACTTAGTTTTCAGCAATTTTAAATGGTAATATTTATCTTTTTCTATTTATATGAATTACTTCAATGTATTTAAACAAATGTACGTAATGTATTTATTGATAAGAAGATCATATTGGAGAGGTTGTGATGGCTTCAGTTATGTAGAAGATAAAAGAGTCACAGAATGTCCATCCATACAAACAATAATACTCCTTTTCATGCAACCGAAATTCTTTATAGCATATTAACAAGGACTTTTCACCAAAATTATTACACCAAAAATAATTTACCAGAATTCGGGGGGTGAAATTTTCAGGGGACATTTTACACTGGGTGAATTTGCCGGAATTCCTAGACGAAACTCCTGTATATGTCTTACTTTCTCTTTACCGATTCAATTTTACGCATGGAGAAGTTAAGGGTAACTGTCCGAGGTAAATTTTCACCATAATTGAATTTTCCGGAGGATATCTCTATCGGGAGGGGAATTTTTCCGTGGAGGTGGAGCCAGGTATCCTGGAGTTACTTGAAAAACGATCAGAAATTAAACCAAAAAAACTAATTTTTTCAACTGAAAGAAAGGAGCAACATTAAAACTAAAAACGAACAAAAATTATCACGTGTTTAAGGGGGTTTGTCCCTCCTCAACACCTCACTCTTTACACTAAAGTTTAAATTTCATCCGGATTCTTTAAAAGCGACCCAAAACACAAAAAACGACTGAGACACAAGGGTGACTTAATTAGAACAATAGGTAACATTTTTAGTGCTTACAGTAGTGCTTAGTGGTAACTTAAAAAGTGCCGAAAAACTGTAGTGTGAAGAGCGAAGTGTTGCGAAGGGGGCAACCCCCTCATGTATGTAATAACGTCTGTTCGTCTTAAGTTTTAATGTTGCTCCTTATTCTAGCTGGAAAAAAATTTTTTGCTCTTTATTTCATGAAGCTTAGAGACTAACATTTTTCTAAAGGCAATGGAAAAGATATGTCAATTAAAGTAAAAGTATATAAAAATGAAAAAACTAAGTAGTTACAAAAATACATAAAACAATCGTTTGCTTGCAAAAACTAAAATATAAACTCCCAGCACTCAGTTCTGTTGAGTAATTACGAAGCGTTGGACTGATATTTTTTTTTTAATATCAACAGTTTTGAACTTGGTTTTCAGACACCACAATATTTAATGCCTTTAGGTTTAGTGTTAATAAAAGTAGTGCATTGGCAAAGTAGTTTGTTCAAAGTAAAACATTAAAACTAAGATTAAGAAAATCAAATAAAATTTTTTATTCAATATTTTTAACTTAATTTTGAAAACAAAAAACCAATATATTTGACACCTTTACACATCGTAATTATAAAAAATTAAATCTTCATCAAAGTGACAACTAAATAAGCACATTCACTCCTGGAAAAAAAATTATAATAAACACAAAAACCGTGTCCGTTCAGGGGAAAATACAGAAATTCCCAGCATTCCGTTCAGAGAAAACATTTCTGACTATAGTGGCTTCATATACCAGCTCATGGGTACTCTTGCAAGGCAAGCGAAAGTTGACGGCATATTTTTAACGACACTGCCCCTTATTAAGTTGTTTTCATTGTGTTTTCTATAATTATACGATTTTTCTTGTGTACTAATAACAGCACTAATTACTAATAAATAAATACATAGCTGATTCTTTGATTGAATGTTATCAATGCTTAGGATCTTTCGTTATTTCTAAGGATTGTTATTTGCTTACCATTCATTACTACTAAGAATTTGAATTTTTTTTTTTGTTGCTTCAACAAAAATCATATAGAAAAATCTTCGTTGAAAACACGAAAGGGGTCACTCAGTCACAAATTAGAACTTTTATTTTCTTTATTAATGGTCCAAATCTATTGTCAGGCAGCCAACAATGGGGTAACAGACATTTTTTCTATGGTTTTCCCCTGCTCTACCCTCTTTCAATTGATTCCCTTATAATTGCTTTATAGTCCCAAATTTCTCGGGGGGAGACACAATGGTTCCCCTGCCCCTACGAGAGCCCAAGCTCCAATTTATTCCCTCCTCCCCACTTGTGTGCTACAGCTTTACTAGTTTTTAACTGAAAGCTTTTCTGAGAGTACCAAATGCTGACCACTTGTTAATTGTAAGAGTGTGTAGCTTTATTTTACTTTTTACTTTCTTTTAGACTTTTTTACATTTAACCAAATTATTTATTGAAAATCACTCTGGCGCTCGTCACCAAATAGCCTTTAATTTTTATAATTTGAAAATTTGTCCATTAAGCACACATTATGCTCTCTTCGTGCTAAAAAGGGATCCCGTAATAAATTCTTTAGTTTCACTATCTCTTCTCAAAAATTTGCGCAGATGGCATTAGCGAATAAGAGAAGTCAACAAGATACAATATTCAAAATCGGGAATTCATTTATTCTCCCTCTGAATGCTCAGGTTACAGACGAAAATTGGTAAAGTTTTAACTGCGCTAGTTATGTGAAAATTTAAAGATTTATTTAGTTTGGTTGCGAATCGTTGAAAGATTTCACGGATTGATTTCTACAGGGTACCTAATAGGTCAAAGATAGAGAACATGAAGCATTCCTCTTGTTAAAGTAGATGAGAATAACCCTTTATTTGGCTCTCTAAACACATCCGGGACTAGCAGAAGCTAACAGAACCTAGCTTTAGGCTCCTTTTTCAAAGTTCATACTGACTAAATAGGTTTTTGTGCCACTCCCCCGGCAACTAGCCCTTTTTCTAAAGTTTAGAATTTATGTAACAATTATATCACAGACTCATCCAAGAATAACCATTCAGAGCCTATAAAGAGCCTTCCAGAGGGAGTTCCAACCAAGGTTACTATGAAAATTTTGGGAAGTTTAATTTAAAGAACTTCATTGTTTGTTTACCTTTACATTGACTGTTGTCTTGTACAGTCACGAAATATAATTTTTTGATATACAGAATAGAACACCAAATCAAATACTACCATCAAACACTTGTTGCCATCAAACAACCAATACTTTTTCTTAGGAGTCAATAGGCCCAATGGCTATAGACAAAGTAATGTGTCAAATCAGAAAAAGGGATATGAAAGATGTTAGGCTTCAAAAACATGAATTTAACAAGAGAGCAAAACATGTTAAAAAAAACATACTTAGGGTTTTCTTACTATTAGTTTCTTTGGTTAGGCTTCAAGGACACGAAATCAAGAATCTTGATCCCTATCCCTATTTTCATCCCTATTTTGAACTGTTTTACTTTCATAACCTGTACACCCATCTTGTCCGAGATAATACTGTTAATACACGATTTTATATCAGCACCCGGAGCTTGTTTGACACCACTGAAAATAAGCGAATCCAGCCTATCTTCCTGCTCGACATCGTCAAGTCTATTTTCGATCTTTTTCACTCGCTCTTCGAGGATCATGAAGCTGTTTTTTAGCGATTTTAGTTGCTTTTCGATAAAATCAAATTTTGGCGAGTACTCGACCATCAAAGAATCATATACGCCAGATATAATTGATTCAGCTGAGTGTGGGAGTTGATTGTTTATGCGATCAGAAACTTTGCGTGAGATTTCTTTCCTGAGATTCGCTTTTACAGCTTCCAATTCGTGTTGGGTCTAATGCTCAGGTCAGAAGATTGAGTGCCTATATTCGGGCTTAGATTTGACGGAGGATTTCTCGAAAGATGTCCTGGTTGATCGTTGCTGTTAGAAACAGTGCCCTTGCACTTAGCAAGATATTTTTCCAAGTATGGCTGGTAGATTTCTGGATCATTGTTTATTTCATAGAAAGCAAGCTTGGCATCGTTAGTAATTTTTTGCAGTACCTCTGTTCTCTTTAATTTGACGTCATGGAGGCTTTGGGTAGAAACTGTTTGAAAAGCATACGACCTGTAGCACAAATGGTGAATTTTGCTGGACCTGACGCTTACTTGACTTCACCAATAATTTTAACTGGCAACAAGGGATAACCCTGAAACTTAGCAACCGCAACATCTCCGATTTTCCAAGACGACATCGTAAACTACTAATTAGTAACTCTAATCAACATGAGACAAAGACTTACACGCAAGGGGGGCTTTTTTACGACCCCCCAGCTTCAAATAGCGCCAGATATTATCCAAATTAAGTTTGCAGCAGGCTAATCCAAATCAATTTCCTGCATTCGGTATGACACGAACAAATTATAACACTGGTTAAACGAGTTTAGGTGTCTTCACTATGAATGGTGGATAGTAATGTAAAAAGATGAATTATTTTGATTGGCTTAATCCATTCCAGGTCAGAATTTTCGGCTTGTCCAGCTTAATTGCTCTTTCTTCGGTCGCTGCTGCCTGTGCTAGAATTGCTTGCATTTTACCAGGCGGCACAGACTCCTTGTTGGGCGAAATAAAAACAACATTTAGCTCCAAAGGAAGAAATTATGAACACTTTGCTAATGCGGACAACAACTGACAAATTTTCCATGTTTGTAATCCAGTTGTAGATGCTGAGGGCAAGGTAAATCACATTTTCAACTAACAGTTCTTTTGGTCGTGCAGTTTATTTCAGGACCACCCTAACCGCGTCTACTGTTCTCTTATACTCGAGTATACTCATTGGAAGGTTTTCTTTCAATTGATTTTTGTGTCATAGAATCAAGGAGTAGCTAATAGAATATACAGGTTAATTAAAAGGATCATTTATATGTTGTCAAATATTGACAACATATTAATTGATAATTGTACAGTAATAATTAAATTACACTACTATAATCAACTAGTAACTTTTTAATTAAATTTTTACAGATTAACATTTCATTGCTATTTAAACTTAAATATTGTTCTTAATTTATCAAGCGGGATCTTTCCAAACCAAAATAAAGTGAACGTCATTTTAGATATGGGTCAATCTTCTAATTTTTCAATATTTTGCCATACAGATAATGAAGTAAACTTTCGACACTCTGACTTTGGCAGAACCTTCGGTTGCCTTAACTGAAGTCGAGTCAACTGTCGTAGTTAAAAAATATCACTTTTCACAAAATTAATACTTTTTCTCGTTTCATCTTTCTTTAGCAGCCAAGTTTAGCAAGAGATGTCGTGAGAAATGGAGCCTCTCCAAAGTAAGGGCTAAGTATTTTTTTTTTTTTTTTTTTTTTTTTTTTTAGCAGCCGGTTTAGCAAGAGATGTAGTGAGAAATGCATTTTCTCCAAAGCAAGGGAAAATGTCTGATTCGATTGGAAATATAAGGGCTAGTGCCCCTTTAATAGTGAAAGGTGATTGGAGGACAAGCACACCCCCTCCCACGCCCATCGTTTTCCGAGACAAATCCTATCAATACTCCAAGATAGCCATTTTGTTCATCGTAGTTAAAAGGTCTGAAGATTATGTCCTGAGAATGACAACCCCCCCCCCCACAGCACTCAGTAAAAGGGTTGTAAGTTATGACCTTCGGGCATAAAAGATTTTTGTAGAATGGGTGGCCCTATAAACTTTAGAGGGTGCTCATTGAATTGGTAACCAGAGGTTCTAGTACCCTTTATAAGATTCAAAGTTATCGGAGGGCAGATACCCCTCTTCCCACAACTCTTATTTCCGAAATGTATCTGATAGAAATTTTCAGATGGCCATTCGTTGTCGTAAAAATTTCGGAAAACGCTCCTTCGATTGGAAATTGAAAGGACTAGTGCCATTTTCAATAGTCAGAAATGATTGGATGGCAACAAACTCTTCCCACCACCCATTAATTCTCAAAACGCATTTAATAAAAATTTTAAGATAGCTATTTTGTTCAGCATATTTCAAACAATGGAAAAATTAATTTTTTTCAATGGAAAAGACTATGTCAATAAAAAACGAAGAAATCAATCTAAAAAACTATTCCACCAAAATAAGTTTTAAAAGTAAAGTAAAGGTCAAAAGTAAAGGTCTCCATTAAGCTAAAAATGAGCGGAAATAAAGTTAAATAATCTTCCAAGTATTAAACTAAAACAAATCACTTTCAATAAGTAAATCCGAATCAAACTGAACAAAATTACAATAAATAGCCGACACAAACTCAAAACGAGCAAAAATTAATATAAGTGGGGCTGATAACCCCCATTCCTTCCTAAGACCACAACATAAATTGTGCTTTACTGAGACAAAATATGCTCTAAATATTTTCACTTTTTTACTTTAGTAAATAAAAAATTAATCAAGACTTTAAGGAATAAATATCGGTATATGCTAATTAAACTTAAATTCGATGGTCATTTCTTTTTTTTTTCTTTTTTTTCAGTAAGGCTCAAATTCTGTTCTGGTCTTGTGAAGGCATGGGGTTATCATTCCTAATCATGTTAACTTTTGCTTGTTTTGAGTTTGACTGAGCTATTTGTCATAATATCAGTTTGTCTTTAGTTTTTTTTTATTTATTGATAGCGATTTGTTGTAGTTTTACGATTGTAATATTATTTGACTTTATTTCTACTCATATTTGGCTTAATGGAGCTCTTTACTTTTCTTTGAAAACATTGTTTTGTGCAAAAAGTTTTTTTTAATTAATTAAAATAAAAATAAGTCTTTTTTCTACAGAAAGTAGGGTAAAAATAATTTTCATGGATGAATTGTCCGCAGAAAGTGTTTTTTTGGGAATTTTTAGCAGGGATAAAATTGTCTGGGGGATGGGTAATTTTACATGGGAGGAAATTTCCAAGGAGGAATTTTCTTGGGTGGGGATTTTCCATGGAGAGAAAACGCCAATTTTCAAGCATTATTTTAAGAGGGACCAGAAATTAAATGAACAAACTAATTTTTTCAGCAATAAAGGGAAGGAGAACTATTAAAACTTCAAACAAACAGAAATAATCCCGTATATGAGGGCAAATATCCCTCCTCAATACCTTTCTATTTACGCTAATCTTAAAGTTTTGTTCCAATTATTTAAGATCAACTGCTGAAACACAAGAGCCGTTTAATTAAAGCAAGGAGATTGTTAAAATACAAAAAAGAAACTTTGCCGTGAAGAGTAAGGTATTGAGAATGGGTTAACCCCCCCTCATATTTGGAAAAATTTTCTGTTTTTTTAAATTTTAGTGCTGCTCCTTACCTTAAGTTGATTTTTTTTTTATTTAATCACCGAAAGGCTGAACCAATTCTCAGGGGAAAATATTGACATGTTGCTGATATAAAAAGCCAAAAATACCCGTTGGCTTATTTTTCTTTATACCCAACCCAAGTAATTCCAAATTTTCGAATCAGAGTTTTTGTAATATTCGTTCATGTGATAGAATGTTTTTATTCAAATTTTGGAAAAAAAACTTTGCAATATGTTCTTTAATTACAAATTTGGTTAATAAATTTTGCCATGCCCTAAAGCTAATCTGAACAAAAAAAACTGATCAGAAATATCTATATATCATTTGATAAAATTGTTGTCCAACACTACAGGGCGCATAATCATGGAATAAAAAGTTGACAACCCTGTTTTGGTGAATATCATGGTTAATTTGACATTATGACAGAATAAGAATCGAGGTTGAAGCTTATGGAGTAGTAAACATGTATTTGTCAGAGCTCAAAATAGAAGTCAAATTTATTGCACATCTACATCAGAGCTCTACACAAATTAAATTAAATGACGCTTGACGAAATTTCTTCAAGTTTAAACTAGAACTCTCCTATTTTAATATCTTTTTCTAAATAAATTTTGCTACAAAAGGAACCCTTTATAAAAAACAATTCTGAGTTAAAAGTATTCAATTTACTTATTGATCATTACATTTCCTCATACAACCTTTACTACATCCTATAATTTAAAAGCTTCAATAAGAAAATTTATATTAGTTAAATAAATTTTATCAAAAGATTACTCGCCAACTATTTTTTGTTGTTGTTTCATACGAGGCTTGCTGGAGAGTGAAGAATAGCCTCTGGTCCATCACATCTTATTTGTTGCTATATCTTTACATTAAACATACAAACTTGGAAGAACAGGAGGGAGCAAATGTAAATTTAATAATCGAGGACGTCTTAGGTTTTTCTCTTGTTTTTTCTATGTTTCAGCAAATTTTTTCTTTGTTTTCTTTCTATAAAAATATCAAAAAAGGAAGGAGTTTAATGAAAATGCAAAAAAAGTTAAATCTAGGGGGTAAATAGCCCCTCCCCATTTCCACTGAGCCAAATCAAACAATCATGTCTCGTTTCACTTCTCCTTGGTAATTTACGGTTGCTTCGGAATGGTGGTGGCCAAACTGATCTCTAAGAGGCCTTATTCCACATGTTTTCAGGCCCAATGAGGCGTTAATTGTATTCATTTAGCTGCCAAAAAGATTTGTGCCATAAGCCATGATTTTGCCTTACATTGCGTCTACATTCGGCGTTTTGTGGAAAACCGGAACAGAAAACTGGGAGACAGGTAGCAATCTACATTACTAATGTCTCCCAGCTTTCAATTCTTCAGTTTTCTGGCCAGTTCTCTGGATCATCACATTTTTCCTTCTAGATTTCAATTTGTGAGATACTATGTTCATTGAACCATTTCTGCGAGTTTTTTTAAACCCCTCTATTTTATATTTTGATGGGACCAATAGCTCTTTTTTTTAAATTTTATTGCTTGATTGCGAAGAAACGGAACCACCAGTCTTCACTTGTAGATTTTTGGCATGCCGGCCCATTTATTGGCTCCTTTTTGTGCCGTGCCCAGAAACGAAAAAATGGAAAGGTAATAGCAGTCAAAAGTACCCAGTTTCCCAATTTTTGTCCTAGTTGATACAGCTTTACAATTGCTAGGCCCTGTTTTACGGATTAAAGATGCTAAAGATTGTGCTTTATTGGCCATCCATCTGAGGCAAAACACAAAGCAGGTCGTCCCCAAATGGGGGATGGGATCACAAAGGGCTGGGAGACATCCCTAAATAAGAAGTCAGAAGAAAACATTTTAAGGGAATTGAAACTCAAGGATAAGGAAGAAAGAGTCAAGTATCGAAAAGAACGGGCTGGAAAAAGAGTGTATGCGCCTATGTTGGCCTCGGGTTGATTGGTCAGTTGTTAGCTATAGGAGTGGTATTAGGGACTTAATAGGTATAACATACATCAATTTGTCAAACCAAGTTATTGAAATAATATTCTCAAGTTTGGCATCTTCTATCGATTGGTTTAACTTATTCTTCCATTTTATATTTTATTTTCAAAATGCTTACATGCCTTTGTTTTGTACCAAACTTCTAATGTTCCCATTTCTCACCCATAAAACTAGCTAAAATTTGGATTCTTTGAAATCAAGGTTTTTATGGTGCATCTTTGACGCCTAGTCTTAAAAACTAAGAGGAAGAAAATTTAATGTATATTCTAGCTTTTCAGCTCTCTTGTTAACTTTTTGTTTTGCAGCATATCACCTTTCTCATCACATTTTCTGATGTGCCACAGCAGATTATATTATATACAACCATCGATAATATTGACTTCTAAGACTTCCATACTTTGTCATCTTTTTTTGTTCTGAATACTGAAAAATATCTTTGTGAATTGGAATTGTGTGAGAACAACAGCCAAACAAGATCTTTAAACAAACTCCCCAAAAAATTTTGGATGTAGTCATGGTATGGACCAGCTTCTTAAAGGCTTTGTTTGGATTTTAAATAGTTAATCTAAGAAGAGTCGGTGATGTTATTGTGACAAAAGGTCAAACCTTATAAAAAAATGGGTTAGTTGTTGGGGGGAATGCATAGTACTAGTTACCGTCTATAAATAGGCTTTAAGGCTGATTTCTTCGAAAAATAGGTAAAGATGAATTATTTTGATTGGCATTTAACGATCATTTTAAATTTTAGTTGGTTAATCTTGAAAGTAGTGTTTTTACTTTCTTTTTTGAGTATCAGATAAAGGTCACATAAAATTTCCTCATTTTGTAAAAATTTTCCAAGTGTCAAACTTTCAAACAACCACACAAGTTTTTTGCTAGACCTGAAGAAAATATTGGTAGATACATTAATAAAAGTTTTCTACGGGGGATCGGATAAAGAGAGAACCAAATAAAGCGTTGTTTTTATCTGATTTATCAAGTAAAGTGCACGATGTGTCCTATTTACGGCTTGTTTGGTTCCCGGTTGAAATCAATGTGTAAGATTTTCAACGAGAGATAACCAAAGTTTTAAAATTTTCAACTTTCCGCATAACTACGGCGGTAAAAAATTTTCAGTTTTCATATGTAACCTGAGTATTGAGAAGCAAAACAAATTACCTTAATCGCACTTTGGAGCGATAGGGTCCAATGGATCTGTATTGCTCCGTGAATGATGATGGCTGGCACATGTTAGTGATCTGAATCATCCCAGCAGTATTTCCGGTTCCTGCATGACCACTTGTTATCCAGTGACTTCTTAAAAGTTATAGGTAAAGTTGCTGACACTGTAGACTCAGAGAGGGAATTCCAGTCGTTGATGACTCTTTTGGAGCAGAAGTTTTGACGCATTCTTGTATTCACGTGGCATTTAGAAAGTTTCTTTGCATGTCCTCTTGTATAGGATTGGTGGGACTTCTTCATTTTGAGTAGACTAGAATAAAAATATGTCAAGAACTTTAGCATTTTCGTCCCCTTGACTATTCCTGACTCGCTAATGTTACCTATATAAATTCTACATAAGAGAGAATAAACTCAACAATTACTCGTGCGTTCCCTCTTCAACATCGAGCAGAAACGGTATAAATTCAAGGAAATGGTAAAGGCATAAAAAATTAGTTTTCAAATTCCTTTGACTTAAAACAGCTTTGATATGATAAGGCTCACTTACAGGCCTTGCTAAGACGACGTAGAAAACGATTAGACCAGGCGTTTTCAAGTTGAAGGTACCAGTTTAGCCTACCATCTATCTTCATCAAAAACTTATAGTAACTCTAATAGAAAAATTCCTCCAGAGCATACTCCTGACAAAGTTAAGGATGGGCAACATAATTAACCTTAGTAAGTGTACAATATGATACATTCAGAATAAGGCTTCATTAAACAATCAATTCACAGCTCTTTGAAATCGTTAAAAAGTTTCAGCTATGTAGCTATAGGGGATACCTTTTAAGCCAAGTCACAATTGGGGATATACCAATATGACTTCTATAGAATAATTTCTAGTTGAGGGGCTTCTTGCTATCTTGAAAAGTAGCTAAGATAGTTGAAAGAAAGGTAAATTTCTAGTTTAGCTTCTTTTTATTATCCTGGAAAGGGATTGGGTAAGGAAAATAAACTTCCAGGGATGGGTCTACAAACTAAAGTAGGCCTATATCCCAGGAAGGTATCTTAAGATACCTACCACCACTACTTCTTCTCCCTATAGGGTACTGACCTTTGACAACTTAAAAATCTCTGTGCTTTAAAAGTTAATCCTTGCAAAATAGGGTAAAACACTAGTATCCAATTGAGCAAAATTATGTAAAACTAAATTGCTTTTATTATAAATTCAAATTTAAGCCCTTTTCACCTAAACTAACACAACCTAACTATGGTAAAAATCTAGTTTATTGACTTCTTGCTATCTCGGAAAGGGTTTAGGTTAGGAAAATAAAACTTTCAGAGACGGGTCTACAGGCTAAAGTATGTCCCAGGAAGGTATTTTAAAGTACCAACCTCCACTCCTTCTCCCTCTAGAGGGCCTTGAAATTTGCCTACATGACAGGTCAATACCTATTGAAATTTTGACAAAACAGCATTTTAAATAATTTTGTTACCAGTTGCTTTTTCTCTGCCTTTAGTTCTGAAAATGCAATTCCTGTCATTTGAGTAAAATTTTGAGCCATATCTCAGTTTTTTGTTTAAAATTTAGGAAATGTATTTGCATATCTTTAAAACCTTATAAAATGGAATTGAGCAAAGTTATGAAGCTGAAAACAATTTTGTTGTACTTCAATTAAGCAGAAGATCTATTTTGCAAGGTTTCACTTTTATAACACACATATTTTTAAAGGTTATCAAGGTCAGGGACCTCTAGAGGGAGAAGGAGTGGAGGTAGTTGCTTCATAATACCTTCCCAGGACATACTTTGATCTGTAGATTCATCCCTGAAAGTTCCATTTTCCTAACCTAAACCCTTTCTGAGATAGCAAGAAGTCAATTAACTAGAATTTTACCCTAACTATAAATAATTTTGGCACCAAGGAAATGTAGTATTATTTTGTCAAAATTGACCAATAACTCATACTTTAATTGAAAATTCATCATTTTTAAGAGCTCAAAAAGTGCTTAAATTTAGAGTTGCAATAGAAGCAATTATTATATTCATAAAGAATATAAAAAAGGCATGGCAAATTATTAATGAAAATTTGACCCAGAAGGTGGGGTTCTTGTTACTGCCCTCACATTGCACCATTCTGTAGTAAATTATGGGCAGTTCAAAACCCATTTCTATTTCTATAAAGCAATTATTATATTCATAAAGAATATAAAAAAGGCATTGAGTGGTAGGTTCACTTTATTGGTAAGTCAATTATATGGACTGCAAAATATTTACCCCTATTTTGACATGTATATCATTTTTAATGTTTCAGTTTCATTCACATAGGCCTATTAACAGAAAGCTGATTTCTGATTCTAAAAATGTAACTTTTATTGCTTGATATTTATTCTATAAATCACAAATATTGAATATATTTGTTTCTTTTCCATTGCTTGTCAAAACAGAGACCACATTTTCAATTTATGCTGGCAAATTATTAATGAAAATTTGACCCAGAAGGTGGGGTTCTTGTTACTGCCCTCACATTGCACCATTCTGTAGTAAATTATGGGCAGTCCAAAACCCATTTCTATTTCTCTGCAATGCCAAAGAAAATTGGTCTTTTACCCTAGACCTTCTACTTAAGTAAAATACAAGAAAACTGTTTTCAGCTTCTTAACTTTGCTCAATCCCAATTTATGAGGTTTCAAAGATCTGCAAATCCATTTTCTAAATTTAGGAAACATTCATATAGCTTAAAATCCAAGGCCTACTCAAATAACAAGAATTGCGTTTGCAGAACTAAAACTAGAGAAAATGAAACTGATAAACTGAAAATATGGAAAAATGTTAATATGTCAAAATTTCAATATGTATGAACCTGTAAAGTGGGCAATTTTCTTAGACTTGGAAATCAGAAGAGGGTTAACATAGAAGCTTAAAAATACTTTCCCAGAGTATGTTTTTGGCCCTGGACTCATTACTGAAAGTTTCATTTCCTAACCTAACCCCTTTCCATGATAGCAAAAAGCAACTAAACTAGAATTTTACCAAATAAAATTATAAATTTGTAGTTGACTGCATAATTTAGCTAGGATAGAAGTGAATACATCACTTGATGCCTTTTGTATATTCTTTAATAATTTAATAATGACTCCTAGGGGAAATTACATTTTGATCCCTTTATGGAACCCAAAAAGGTAAAACAGTCCCTAGTACCCAACAATTTAAAAACATGTTTAAAAAAATTGTCTAGTGAGAAAAAAGGTAAAATTTTAGATGAGCTACTTTGTACTATCTTGGAAAGGGTCGAGGTTAAGGAAAATGAAACTTTCAGCAATGATTCCAGGGCCAAAAAAAAAAAGAATACTCTGGGACAGTATTGACAAGCTACTATATTAGCCCTCTTCTGATTTCTAAAGTTTAGAATCAAAATTTCATCCTGAATCCAAATATGACATTTGTTTCCATTGTAAATTCAGTTTTAACCTAATCTTACCCAAATATAGCCTATAGCCCATATTATACATTTCCCATGCATTTTTGTTACTGTTAATTCAATTTATGGATAAACCAGTTTTAACAAGATTAATGTAAACACAGGTATACAAGCCATATCTTAAATAAGAGAAAAATCTATCCTCTTTGATGGTCTATAATTGACTTAAAATTGATTTTGTGGTAGAAATGTATGTCATTTTCAGGATGAAATTCCAATTCTAGAGGTAAGTTTGTTTCTGAGCTATCTGAATTTCTTTTCCTCTGCTTATGGCACTTGGTATTAACCAAGTGACATAGCAATCACAAATTCTGTCAGTCTTTCAATCCTGGTTTTGCTACTTTAGGCACTTCCAGGTAAGCTAGGACGATGAAATTTGGCAGGCGTATCAGGGACCGGACCAGATTAAATTATAAATAGTCGTTTTCCCAATTTGACCATCTGGGGGGGGGGCGGGAGTGGGGGGCCTGTTAATTCAGAAAAATGGAAAAACTGAAGTATTTTGAACTTTTGAACGGTTGATCAGATCTTAATGAAATTTGATGCTTGGAAGGATATCATGTCTCAAAGCTGTTGTTTTAAATCCCGACTGGATCTGGTGACATTGGGGGGAGTTGGGAGGGGAAAACATAAAACCTTGGAAAACACTTAGAGTGGAGGGATCAGGATTAAACTTGATGGGAAAAATAAGAACAAGTCCTAGATACATGATTGACATAACTGGAACGGATTCGCTCTCTTTGAGGTAGTTGGGGGGGGGGGTTAATTCTGAAAAATTAGAAAAAATGAGGTATTTTTAAATTATGAACAGGTGATCGGATGTCAATGAAATTTAATATTTAGAAGGATATCTTGTCTCAGAGCTCTTATTTTAAATCCCAACCGGATCGGGTAACTTGGGGGGGGGTTGGGAGGGGAAAACCTAAAACTTGGAAAACACTTAGAGTGGAGGGATCAGGATGAAACTTGGTGGGAAAAATAAACGCAAGTCCTAGATACATGATTGACATAACCAGAACGGATCCGCTCTCTTTGGGGTAGTTGGGGGGGGGGGGTAATTCTGAAAAATTAGAAAAAATGAGGTATTTTTAACTTATGAACGGGTGATCGGATCTCAATGAAATTTGATATTTAGAAGGATATCGTGTCTCATAGATCTTATTTCAAATCCCGACCTGATCTGGTGACAATGAGGGGGGGGGGAGTTAGGAGGGAGAACCTAAAACTTGGAAAACACTTAGAGTGGAGGGATCGGGATGAAACTTGGTGGTAAAAATAGGCACAAGTCCTAGATACATGATTGACATAACAGGAATGGATCCGCTCTCTTTGCGGTAGTTTGGGGGGGGGGGGTTAATTCTGAAAAATTAGAAAAAATGAGGTATTTTTAACTTACGAACGGGTGATCGGATCTCAATGAAATTTGATATTTAGAAGGATATCATGTCTCAAAGCGGTCTTATTTTAAATCCCGACCGGATCTGGTGACATTGGGGGGAGTTAGGAGGGGGAAACCTAAAACTTGGAAACACTTAGAGTGGAGGGATCAGGATGAAACTTGGTGGGAAAAATAAACGCAAGTCCTAGATACATCATTGACATAACCGGAACGGATCCGCTCTCTTTGGGGTAGTTGGGGGGGGGGGGGGTAATTCTGAAAAATTAGAAAAAAATGAGGTATTTTTAACTTATGAACGGGTGATCGGATCTCAATGAAATTTGATATTTAGAAGGATATCGTGTCTCATAGATCTTATTTTAAATCCCGACCTGATCTGGTGACAATGAGGGGGAGGCGTTAGGAGGGGGAACCTAAAACTTGGAAAACACTTAGAGTGGAGGGATCGGGATGAAACTTGGTGGTAAAAATAGGCACAAGTCCTAGATACATGATTGAAATAACAGGAATGGATCCGCTCTCTTTGCGGTAGTTTGGGGGGGGGGGGGTTAATTCTGAAAAATTAGAAAAAATGAGGTATTTTTTAACTTACGAACGGGTGATCGGATCTCAATGAAATTTGATATTTAGAAGGATATCATGTCTCAAAGCGGTCTTATTTTAAATCCCGACCGGATCTGGTGACATTGGGGGGAGTTAGGAGGGGGAAACCTAAAACTTGGAAAACACTTAGAGTGGAGAGATCAGGATGAAACTTGGTGGGAAAAATAAACGCAAGTCCTAGATACATTATTGACATAACCGGAACGGATCCGCTCTCTTTGGGGTAGTTGTGAGGGGGGGGGGGTAATTCCGAAAAATTAGAAAAAATGAGGTATTTTTAACTTATGAATGGGTGATCGGATCTCAATGAAATTTGATATTTAGAAGGATATCGTGTCTCATAGATCTTATTTTAAATCCCGACCTGATCTGGTGACAATGAGGGGGGGGGGAAGTTAGGAGGGGGAACCTAAAACTTGGAAAACACTTAGAGTGGAGGGATCGGGATGAAACTTGGTGGTAAAAATAGGCTCAAGTCCTAGATACATGATTGACATAACAGGAACGGATCCGCTCTCTTTGCGGTAGTTTGGGGGGGGGGGGGTAATTCTGAAAAATTAGAAAAAATGAGGTATTTTTAACTTACGTACGGGTGATCGGATCTCAATGAAATTTGATATCTAGAAGGATATTGTGTCTAAAAGCTCTTATTTTAAATCCCGACCGGATATGGTGACATTGGGGGGAGTTTGGGGTGGGGGAACCTAAAATCATGGAAAACGCTTAGATTGGAGGGATCGCGATGAAACGTGGTGGGAAAAATAAGCAGAAGTCTTGAATACGTGATTTAACTAATTGGAACGGATCCACTCTATTGGGGGAGGGGTAATTCTGAAAAATTAGAAAAAATGAGGTATTTTTAACTTACAAAGGAGTGATCGGATCTTCATGAAATTTCATATTTAGAAGGACTTCGTAACTCAGATCTCTTATTTTAAATCTCAAGCGGATCCAGCGTCATTAGGGGGGCAGTTGAGGGGACCAGAAATCTTAGAAAATACTTAAAGCGGTCAGATCAGGATGAAACTGGATGAGAAGAATAGAAACCTGTCTAAGATACGTGACTGACATAACCAGACCGGATCTGCTCTCTTTGGTGGAGTTGGTGGGGGGTGGGGTAATTTTGAAAATTGAGGTATTTGTAACTTACGAAAAGGTGACCAGATCTTAATGAAATTTGATATTTAGAAGGATCTTGTGCTTTAAAGCTCTAATTTTAAATTCCGACCGGATCCTGTGACATTGGGGGGGAATCGGAGGGGAAAACCGGAATTCTTGCAAAATGTGAAAATGGGATATTTTTATCTTACGAATAGGTGATCGGATCTTAATGAAATTTGATATTTAGAAGGAATTCATGACTCAGAGCTCTTATTTCAAATCCCGACCAGATCTTTTGACATTGGGGGAGAGTTGGAGGGCGAAATCTTGGAAAACACTTGGAGTGGAGGAATCGGGATGAAGCTTGGTGGATAGAATAAGTAAATGTCCTTGATACGTGATTGACAGAACCGTACTGGATTCCCTCTCTTTGGGGGAGTTGGGGGAAGGGGTTCAGTGATTTAGCGAGTATGGTGCTTCTGGACGTGCTAGGAAGATGAAAATTGGTAGGCGTGTCAGGGAGCTGCACAATTTGACTTGATAAAGTCGTTTTCCCAAATTCGACCATCTGGGGGGCTAAAGGGAGAGGAAAACTTAGAAAAAATAGGTATTTATAACTTGCGAGTGGGTGATCGGATCTTAATGAATTTTGATATTTAGAAGGACATCATGACTCAGAGCTCTTATTTAAAATCCCAACCGGCATTAAGCCTCTTATTTTCCTTTTTAAATCACTCTATTGATTCATAGAATTTTGTTAGAGCTCATACCATATGATCTCTTGGCTCTTAGCTCTTCTTGCCTCGTCACAAGTGCCGTATGAGCTTTTAGCTCTTTTTTAGTTTTGCAAATACAATTCCTGCTACCTGAGTAGAATTTTAAGCCATATCAATGTCTTTCCCCCCTAAATTTTGGAATTTTTTTTTACAGATCTTTGAATTCTCATAAATTGGGATTGTGAGCAAAGTTGTGAAGCTGAAAATACTTTTCTTTTACTTTATTTAAGAAGTAGGTCTATTTTGCAAGGTTTAACTTTTATAACAGAAAGATTTTCAAAGGTCATTAACCTCTTGAGGGAGAAGGAGTAGAGGTTGGTTCTTCTAAATACCTTATTGGGTCATACTTTAGTCTGTAGATCCATTCTTGAAAGTTTCATTTTCCTAACCTAACCCCTTCCCAAGGTTGCAAAAAGTAGTTTGTTTAGAATTTTACCACAAAAAATTCCCTTTGCAGCTGATTCAGGAATGATAATTATTTCTTTCCCTAGTCTTAATAGTAAACTGTTATTTTGAAAACAAATTAGGAGGAATTAAAAAAGAACTAAGGAATTAAAAACTAAGCTAAAATTAATTAATTAGTTTATAAATTAGTTTAAATTAGTTAATTTAATTATTAGTATAATCATTAGTTTAAAATAGTTTATTAGTTTATAATAATTAATTGTTAGTTATAAATAAGTTTAAATTAGTTTATTTAATTATTAGTTAATTAGTTTTCTTTAATTCTTAGTTCTTTAATTCCTGAAACCCCTCGAAAATGGCAGCACAGCAAACCTGACTCTTTTACTGGCTTTTTTCATTTTTATGCAAACCTTTTTTTGTAATAAAATTTTACTATTGGCTAATGAAAATGACAATGACCATTCCTGAATCAGCTACAAATGACAATTTTTTCTCATTAGCCTTTTTTTTAGAAACACATTTTAACTTTGGTTTTATGGGCTATTTTGAGCCCTTTTAGACTTTAAAGGGCTAAAAATGTAATTTCCCACATAAGCAATTATTAAATTATTATAAAGGGATCAAGTGATGTATTCACTTTCATCCAAGCTAAATTATGTGATCACCTATTAATTTGCCAATAAAAATTTCAGGGATGAATTCAGGGCCTAAACCCCCCTAAA
The DNA here is from genome assembly GCF_032884065.1 of Artemia franciscana. NCBI lineage: Eukaryota > Metazoa > Arthropoda > Branchiopoda > Anostraca > Artemiidae > Artemia > Artemia franciscana. The sequence goes on from NC_088872.1 coordinate 8,335,377, forward strand.
ATGTTATCGGGATGTAGTTTCTAATCTTTTCTCATTTCTAGGGATGAGAAGATTGTGTAGATGACAAGTCTATACCTAGGCTGTCCAGTGAATGGCATCAGTTAATAAAGCTATCCATAAAGTGAATAAATCGTTTAGCCATTAGCATATAGCAAATAGCAGACAACTTATGAGAAGCTTCAAATAAACCACATAGCCTAGGCTATACGTAATATATCAAGAAGTATATTAGAAGTATATAGAAGTATATTGTGTAGATGACAAGTCTATACCTAGGCTGTCCAGTGAATGGCATCAGTTAATAAAGCTATCCATAAAGTGAATAAATCGTTTAGCCATTAGCATATAGCAAATAGCAGACAACTTATGAGAAGCTTCAAATAAACCACATAGCCTAGGCTATACGTAATATATCAAGAAGTATCTACACAAAAAAGTGGATTAAGAATGCTTCTTGACTACTAAGGTCCCTGTAATTGCCCTGTAGTGTGTTACTACAAATAGTAATACTAACAACACTTCTTGATTACTAAGGTCCTTGCTTCAGCCCTGCAGTATTTTGCTGCAGCAAAGATTGATCTCTGGGTCCCATATCACCAAGCTAAGGTCAAACCAACTGCACTATCACAGGGCATTATATGGTGGCCGGCGTGTAGCTCCTGGAAAATACCCCCCCCCCCGTGGAAATAATTTCTCTCAATTGGTTGGTCTTCAATCGCTCTTGTCTCCTAAAGAACGGATTAGAACTCTCAGTTTCTGATTGAATGAACACCCCCCGAAGTTTCTGCGATCATGAAGTGGTGGTGGGGAGGAGGAAGGGGCAATCCCCTCCAATGCGGAGTAAATTTTGCTCATTTTTCGGTTTACTGTTACTAAGTTTTATAATTTGTCCTTTGCTTACAGGCAGTACTTGTTATTCGAAAACATATAGACAGTTTTTGCGGAGGAGTTTTCTGCAGGGAGGGAGATTGTCTGGAGGAACATTCAGCGGGGAGAAAATTTTTGGGAATAATTTACAGTCAGCGTGGATGTATTTTTACGTGGGTATTTTTCCTGAGTGGGGACGCCTAAAACCATGGTTTGTAATCGAGCTAAAAGTCGATGATCAAGCTCGATTTTTATTCGCTACAACCCGAGTGTATAACAGCGAGTTCAAGACCCTGGTTCGGCATAGACTTTTGAAAAGATTAAATTACGGATCAACGTGGAAATTTTTTGCTTAAGATTTGGCTAGGAAGAAATTCTGAAAGAACTTCTTATTCTGAATTCGAAAATGCAATGGCAATTTTCCTTTGCACATATTAATACTTTTTATTTCTTTCTGAGGAAAGTTTTCGTGCCGAAAAAAAAAGTTGAACTGTTTAAGATTTTTCTAATACAGTTTTGGATACTGACTTTAAAAGTATTTTAGCACCCTTAGCTTTTTTCACAGTAGTTTTAATTTTTTTTTGGCAAAAACGACAAAGATTAAACAACATGGAGTTTAAAAATTAGTTGCAGTAAAGAACAGTTGCCAGAATTAGTCGGAAAATATAGTTAAATTTAGCATACAATTCACCAGTAAGTATATTTAAGCATTCAAACTTCTTTTTTCCAAAACACAAATCCCGCTGCAGAACAAAGTTATAACTCCTAGCTCAAAAGCTTAAATTTGAGAACCTTTTCAGCTAATCTCGAAACCCCAAAACAATCCGTTACGCATGTACAGCTTTATGTGACTATTTTTTTTGTGTGTCTAAAACACAAACAACTCAACAAAAGTACTTTAAAAAATGGCTACAAAATTAGTATCACTACTCCCTTTAGGTTCTAATATTGCTCTTTACTTTTCTTGAGCAAAACTTAAGCGTTCAAGCGTTGCCTAAGTAAAGTACAATAAGTATTCAATGTATTTATGTTTTGTCATGTTTTTTTGTTGATTATTGGTTTCTTGAATGCTGAATTATAAACAATGGCCTGGAGTTTAGGTTGTGTATCTTCATTGGTAATTGAACGTAGCTTGAAATATATGACAATTGACAATTCAATTGACATCAGTTTTTACAGAGTTTGATTTTAATTAACATAAAACAGAGAACGATCCTATGTCAATAGAAACAAAATATCTAAGGCAGCCCTCTAGCGTTTTCTAAGTAAAGGGCCATAAGCCTTCATTGTATGTGATTCTTTTTTTTATAAATTGTGAAAAAGCTAATTTTGTCAAAAATTTTTTTTCATTGTCAGTTGGATTCTTGAACACTGAATTATTAACTGTGACCTTGATCGAGACTGTATATCTTCATTGACAATCGAATGTGGTAGGCTAGTTGACACGTATGACAATTGACGAAATCGACAATCCAATTGACATCTCAGACAGTTGAAAGTGGGTTGTCAGATTCTAAATTGAAAATTGTGTTCCAATTGAAACTTTCTCCTTGGATAAAGCACTTGAACCTTCTTCAATATTTAATCCATTTTTTTTTTCTCACAAAATCCAGCTCAGCTGGATAATTTTCCTTTTCAAGCAAAGTATCCCCGATTTAATTATTTGTCAGAGAAGCCTGGCTATTTTCAAAGGTGTTTCCTAACTTTTCAAAGCAGACTCGGCGGTAAGCAAACACTTTGAACACTTCTTCCACTCAGTATGGTTCAGGCCTTGGTGACCGTAACATCAGTTTACCAATGACAGAATAGAGTAGCATTACTGAACATTTGTTTATGATATTGTTCAAAAGGTATATTTCCTTTCAGGGCAATGAACGTGACCTATGATGACCGAAACAACAAATATTGATCAGGACTTGCTCAATAGGGACTTTTTAGTGTGTGGACGGACCGGGAGACGTAATGCACTGCCAGAATTACAAGGGAGTTTTGCTGTTGTATCCACTGCCGGGCTACCGGAAGCCCTAGAAGGATTATCCTGTGGTGGTGAGTCAAAGTTGTTCCATTTGACAAGGCAACATGTGACACTAACAATAAATTTTAATTGTAAAGACACGTCCAAAAAATTAAATAAAAAGACTTATGTCAATGCTCGTCAACCAGGATATACGCATAGGGAGACGGGGGATTATAGCCGCTGCTGCAGGAACAGCATGGTATTTGTGACTTCACCAAATTTTTCTAAGTTTTCTTTAGTTTGACGAGTACTTTTGGTCCACATTTCTTATCGCTGGTACATTTTAACATGGTATTTGTGATTTCACTAAATTTTTCTAAGTTTTTTTTAGTTTAAGAAGTACTTTTGATCCAAAATTTCTTATCGTTAGTGAATTTTAACATGGTATTTGTGATTTCACAAAATTTTTCTAAGCTTTCTTTAGTTTGACGAGTATTTTTGGTTCAAATTCTTATCGTTTGTGCATTTTAACGTGAAGTTTCTCATCTTGTAGCTTTTATCGGAGGTCCCTCTTTTCATGGAAATATCATATTTATTTAAATCGTATATTGTGACGTTTAATTATATTTCTATTCCAGCCCTCTTTTCTTCAAATGCTTCCAAAAATTCACTTAGTTTCTCTGTATTTAACCAAGTAAAATGTTGGTTACCTGCACAGTAAAGACTGTTTAGTGCCCCCCTCCCCCTGTTTTGACATATGTCTTATTCAAATATCTTCATCAATAAATAAATAAGTATCTAGAGTTGAATAAAAACCTCTGATTAATTTTTTCCCCAACTTTACTGTAAAGTTATGTTAGAAAACAACGAATTTGGTTTTGAGAAATAATTCGGTGGAGATTTAATTTCGGTGGAGATTTCTTAAATTTTTTGATTTTGATAGAAACTTATTTGATTTTAATATTGAAGTATCGAATTGGAATGCAAGAGCTTTTGCTAGAAAGAGGAATATGGCAACTCTGACGTGAAATATCACGTGAAAATATCTTCAGTTTTGCTAAAAAAAAAAAAAAAAACAGAAATTGGTTTTTGTGTGATGGTACAATAAAGTGGAGAGAAGACCACCGATACTTGTTTATTATATAAAACCCACTTAATAAGTAAAGCTTGGTTAATACTAATGAAAAAAACAAAATATGATGAAAATAGAATACTTTATTAGCAAAATTGTGAAAATTACAACTTGGAAACATGCTCCCAGGACGCAGTGTTTTGTTTTGGGCAACAACCCCTTATCCTGGAAAAATATATTTGCCTGTTCCTCGGTCCTTGGCAAATCCCAGATCTTAATTTGAACATCCACGGTGAGACATTATATTCTATTACTAGTCAAATTAAACTAACCGGTGTCCTCAAGAATTGCATTAATAATGAACTAGGCCAAGAATTGCGTTAACAATGAACTTTTCTTTGTCTTTGAGACGGTCAGCTGATGCCGAAGCTCCCAATTTGGTAATTCACAAATGACCTTCACAATTTTGCTAATAGAGTATTCTAATTTCATTATATTTTATTGTCACCATTCTTCACTTCTCGAGCGTGTTTTATGTAATATACAATTACCAGACCACCTATGCCTAATACAAATTAAATTAAAAAAAAAAACGAGTTTTTTCTACTGAAGGTAAGGAGCAACATTAAAGCTTAAAACGGACAGAAATTATTACGTATATGAAGGGCGTTGCCCCCTCCTCAACACCTAACTCTTTACGCTAAAGTTTTTAATGATTTTAAAAAAGCGTCTTATTATTCTAATTACATAAAAAAAACTAGTTTTTTTAACTGAAAGTAAGGAGCGACATTAAAACTTAAAACGAAGAGAAATTACTCCGTATATGAAATGGGTTGTCCCCTCCGCAATCCCTCGCTCTTTACGCTAAAGCTTTTAATTGTTTTAAAAAACAGAATTGTGGCAAAGAGACAAACATTAGCGTAAAGAGCGAGGGATTGCGGAGGGGACAACCCATTTCATATAAGGAGTAATTTCTGTTCGTTTTAAGTTTTAATGTCGCTCCTTACTTTCAGTTAAAAAAAATAGTTTTTTTTATGTAATTTCTGAACGTTTTTGAATTAATGCATGTTTGATTTTGGTTCTCCACACATCAATTATTAAAATGAAATTTGTATATTAATTCCTTTTTTGGCTAAATGGCTTTCTCTTAGTTTTTATCAGACGATTTTGAGAGATAAAGAGTGGGGAAAGAGGCATAGTTGCCCTGCAATTTTTCGGTTACATAAAAAGGCAACTATAAATTTTAATTTTTAACGAATATTTTTATTAGTAAAAAATATACGTAACTTAAGAATTAACTTACGTAACAAACTTTTATATTCTTAAATTTTTATTATGTATCTGAGGGGGTTTGTACCCTCGTTAATACCCCGCTCTTTACACTAAATCGTAAGTTTTGTCCCAATTCTTTAAGAAAGACCCCTGAATCAGAAAGGCCGTAGAATAAATAATTGAAATTACTAAAAACACTATAGCATAAAGAGCGAGGTATTTATCTCCTCCTAAATACCTCGCTCTTTATGCTAAAGTATTTTTAGAACCCCTCATATGCGTAATAATCTCTGTTCGTTTTAAGTTTCAATGCTACTCCTTACTTTCAATTGAAAAAACGTTTTCATGTTTATTTTTTCATTGTTTTTTATAGTAATTTTAGAAAATCCTGCGCCCTTTTCATTGAATTTCTGTTCCCCCATGACATATTTCTCAAAGGAAAGGTCCTCCCACATAGCCCCCTCCCCTCAAACCCACAACCCAACCCCCAAAATCAAAAAAAATCCCCTGAAAAGGTCTGTACAATTCCCAATAACCATTATTATATGTAAACACTGGTCAAAGTTTGTAACTTGCAGCCCCTCCCCCAGGGACTGTGGGGGAGTAAGTCATTCCCAAAGACATAGTTATTATGGTTTTTGACTATGCAAAAAAAATGGCTATCTCAAAATTTTGATCCGTTGACTTTGGATAAAAAATGAGCGTGGGAGGGGGCCTAGGTGCCCTCCAATTTTTTCGGTCACTTAAAAAGGGCACTAGAACTTTTCATTTCCGTTAGAATGAGCCCTCTTGCGACATTCTAGGACCACTTGGTCGATACGATGACCCCTGGAAAAAAAAAAAAACAAATAAACACGCACCCGTGATTTGTCTTCTGGCAAAAAATACGAAATTCCACATTTTTGTAGATAGGAGCTTGAAATTTTTGCTATAGGGTTCTGTGATACGCCAAATGTGATGGTGTGATTTTCGTTAAGATTCTATTGCTTTTAGGGGTTGTTTCCCCCTATTTTCCAAAATAAGGCAAATTTTCTCAGGCTCGTAACTTTTGATGACAAAGATTAAATTTGATGAAACTTATATATTTAAAATCAGCATGAAAATCCGATTCTTTTGATGTATATTTTAGCATCAAAATTCTGTTTTGTAGAGTTTCGTTTACTATTGAGCCGGGTCGCTCCTTACTACAGTTCGTTACCACGAACTGTTTGATTAAACGGCCTTTGTGTTTCACGAGTCATCTTACATAATTGGGACTAAATTCAAACTTTAGCGTAAAAAGTGATGTGTTGAGGAGGGACAACCCCCTTCATATGCGTAACAATTTCTGTTCGTTTTAAGTTTTAATGTTGCTCGTTATTTTCAGTTAAAAAAAAAACTTGTTTTGTCTTTAATTTAATTTCTGATTGCTTTTTAAAAAACGCCAGGAAATCTAGCCCCACCTCCACGGAGAATTCCCCTCCTCCAAATGGAAATATCATCTAGACAGTTCAATCCCGGTGAAAAGTTACCATGGACAATTACTCTCGACCACTCTGCGCGTAAAATTGAGACTGAAAAGAGAAAACAAGACATATGAAAAGAATTTTGTATAAGAATTCTGGCAAGTTTTCGTAGTTTATAATTTTCCCTGGCAAGTTCACTCCCTGGAAAATTTCCCCGTGGAAAACCCCCCAGCAGAAAATTTGTCCCCCCTCCCGAAAATGTATGCATGCATCCCTATTGTAAAACTATGCGTAAACAATGGGCAAATTTTATAACTTAAAGATCTTTCCCCTGGGGCTGTGGGGGGCATGTTATACCCAAAGGCATAGTTATTGGGACTTTCAACTATGATAAACAAAATGACTATCAACATTTTGATCGGAAGATTAGGGAAACAGTGGCGGAGGAGGGCGCCTAGCTGCCCTCCAGTTTTGTCGCATGAAAAGGGCACTAGAACTCTTAATTTCCGTTCGAATGAGCCCTCTCCCGATATTTTAGGACCACTGGGTCGATACAATCATCCCTGGAAAAAATATTTTTGCAGATAGGAACTTGAAACCTATGTATCCGGGTTATCTGATACGCTGATTCCGATGGTGTGGTTTTCATTAATATCACTTGACTTTTAGGGGGTGTTTCCTCTTTTTTTTTAAACTATGAAAATTTTCTCAGGCTTGTAACCTGTGGTAGGTAATACTGAACTTAGTGAAATTTATATATTTAAAATCAGCATAAAAAGCCAATTCATTGATATATCTATTTGTATCAAAATTTCGTTTTTAGAGTTTTGGCTACTATTGAACTGGGTCGCTCCTTAATTACGTTTGATTACCACGAACTGTTTGATTAGTATATTTTAGCCATATTTTTGCTAAAGGTTAATTTAAGCTAAAGCCATGGATTCGTTTATCTCGGTCATCTTCACTTTTAAGTGCTTCTTACTCAAACATAGGGTCCAGCAGAACGTCATTGGAGGTTCTGCTTGAAAAAGTGGGCTATGATGAACTATGGGGACAAGTATGATACAACTACAATATTATTTCAGAATTTTTCACTTTCTCAATACCAACCATTCACAAAATATAGTTATGTTTTTGTATAGGCGTTGCATATATTTGTTAATAAAATTGTATAAACTGCTATATTTACCGCTGAGGAATTCTGTACTTATTTTGATGCATGCCATCCAATCATATTTCCATTATTGGTTGTTTAAAAATCAAAATTTTTACAGGACTATTGTCTTATTTAACGCTAAATCCGAGCCGATGTTTCAAATTTTTATTTTTGTGCTCAAAAGACATGTCGAGATTTGAACGTTTACATTGAATATGTGGAAATCTCAAGATTAAGAAAAATAATTAGAAATCTACCACAGCTTAAAACCCTGAGAATTTAAATCCCCAATCTATACCTATCAAATACAAAAATAACAAACACGTATTTGCTTATTTTTTAAGAAGTATTTCGAATCATATACTTAGTTTGAAGCACATACCTACATGCGTCTTTATTAGAGTTCATATTTTTCTGACGATTTTGGTCTTAATTCGAATATTTTAGGATGAATAGAAGAGGAAATACTAACCTCGAGCTCAAAACTGACAGGACTCTAGACTGATAGCACTAGCCATTATTAACATTCACCGAAATATTTAGGTAGAGATTGACCGTGTAATAAATAGATATGAAATAAAGAAATAGGGGAGTAGAAGTTAAGAAATAGACTTTTTCGTTCTTATAAAACTGTGAATTCTGTAATTTAAGCAAAATATACAAAACTTTAAAAAGTGGAAAGATCCGCTATGTTGTTATGAAAAGTTAAATTTTGATTAGAAAATTCTTATATTTCGTCAAAGTTGACATTGTTTATTAAAACATTATTTTAAAAAGAAATAATGACTAGATAATGCTTTATTATTTGTACTTAAGACCCTCGTTTTAAATGTCTTCTATGTATTTCTGTCTCTTTGTTCTATTTTTCTTGTTACACCACTAAAAGAATAAATATTTAATGTTTAACAGATCTTTTATGAATATAAAAGTTGTATCTTAATCCTCATTTCCTACTCTTCATTACTATCATAATTACTAAGCGATGCCACAAAGTTAGGCGACATGCTATATGGTTCAACCTGTGTCACAAAGAAACTTATGACCCCAAAAGATGGTTCAAGACCTTTTTTTTTTTTTTTTTTTTTTTACAATAAAAAGCTTAACTCACTCTCTATAGTGGTCGGAAGTGCAAAGGCGAAAAATTATGCAGAAAGCATTAAATATTTTTTTTTATAGATGGTGAACAGCTTTTTAGTTTTTCATTGCGGGGTAGTTTTTGTAACGTACTATTTTTTTATCAATATTTTTATAGTATTTAAATTTCAACAATTTTATTAGAACTTTAACCCTCACCAGATTTTAGATTAAATTTATGACCATTTCTACTACCTACCTACGACGCATAATTGTTGAGGTTCCTTTTGAATTGCTGGTATTTCTTTGCTTGCAAGTTTATCGAAGCAACCTATTATGCGCTCCTCGCTAAAGAAAATCCTGGATCCGCCCCTGGGTAGACGACTTTTTGCTATTGAGTAACTTTGGGCATATTTTCTTCATTTTTCAAAAGAGTTGAGCCACCTATGCGGGTAGTCATTTATATCCATGATTAAAGATTAAAAAAAAAACATGTTTATTCAACTGAAAGTAAGGAGCAAAATTAAAACTTAAAACGAACCGAAAGTATTACGTATATGAGGGGGTTTGCACCCTCATCAACACCTCGCTCCTCACGTTAAAGTTTTTCGGAACTTTAAAAAAAGTTGCTTATTATTCTAATTAAACAACCCCTGTGTTTCAGTAGTTGTTTTTGAAATAACTGGGACTTAAAACTTTAACTTAAAGAGCGAGGTGTTAAGGACGGGGAGACGCCCCTTATATACGTAATAATTTCTGTTCGTTTTAAGTTTTAATGTTGTTCCTTACTTTCAATTGAAATAAACTATTTTTTTATAATTTAATTTTTGACCGTTAAAAAAAAACGATCAGAATATCTGTTTCTGCTTCCACGGAAAAATCCCCTCCCCACTGAAATATCCTCTGAACAATTCAATCCTGGCAAAAATTTACCCCGGGCAATTACATTTAACATCTCCACGCGTAAAATTGAATTGATAATGAGAAAGCAAGACATATAAAGAAATTTCGTAAAGGAAATCTGGTAAATTTCCCCAGTGTAAACTTTCTCCTGAAAAGTTCACCCCCTGGAAACTTCCCTCCATGGAAAATTCTTCCTATGCAAAATCCCCCCAGCAGAAATGTTGTCCTCCCCTCCCCACCCTAAATATGTATGCATACTTCCCAACAGATACTATACGGAAACAATGGACAAATTTAATAATTTAAAGACCTTTCCCCAGGGGCTTTGGGGGGGGGGGGTCATGTTATCTCCAAAGACATAGTTATTAAAGCAGGACGGGCTCTCAAGGAATCTTCCTATACCTCCCATGTTAAACATTTGGAGTTTGCCTGACTGTCCTGAATTAGTGATTCCGACGGTTTTTATTTTAACAGATATAAAAAAAATTTGGTGAGTATTTTGATCTAATTAAATCTTAAAGCCGACAATTATTTTTTTTATAATTCCAAAATAATTATAAAACCTGCTTCGGGTTTACATTCTAAATTGCTATACTTGACACTGTTGTTGTGGGGTATCAAAAAATAGAGCAAAAAATATTCTATTCAACAATCAGAAACTTATTTCTATAATGTATACTTGCTGGCTGTAGTCCCTTCAAATACTTTACATATTTTGTTGTGTGTTCTGAAGTCAAAAATTCCCCTCAAAACACTAGATGTAGCTGTAATTGGAGCGCGTGAGAATAAATTAGACCAAGGGACTAACCCCTCGGATGTTTCTTGAGCGATTCAGTGAAGTATTAGTTAGTTGTAACCGGTTTAAACTGAGTCCGGAGAATAAGTAGCGTTCAGACCATTGTTGCCACTTATGCCGCATTTTGTGGCATTACGCCGTGATTTTGAGAGAAATGCCGCATAAAATTTTGATCATGCCGCACGCCGCGATTATGCCGCGAAATGGCTTTTTATACCGCATTTGTTCCCGTATGTAAAATTTGTCCAACTTTAAGTTTCTGATCTTTTGCAAATGTCTTTGTTGCATAAATGGGGATTTCAAAGTTTCGCGGAAGTCAACTACAGACCTTAATTAATGACCCGTCAGTCGCCAGCTTGTCCTCTGGGAGGCCAGTGTGTTCGAAGGGGGTTGAGTTATTTTTGCGAGTTTGACGAAACTTTGACATTTGAGTTTCTCAGTTCATCTCATGACTTCATGACCTCTGTTAGCTCAGTCCAAGTGTTTTCAGAAGTGTTTAACACTTCTTCATTTCAATCAAACATTAGACAAAAATGGCCGTTGATGTAGATTAATTTTAGAATTATCTTTTTCAATCTTTTTTTTTGTAAGTATATAATTTATATTTTAGTGTTACGAAGGAGTCAAAATAATCGAAGGTCTCTAATAGTGGTTTTACAGAAGGAAACATGCTAGAACAAAAAGATACTTAAAAGACATAACATAGTTTAAAGATAAAAGTATAATTTGCAAACTATATATCTGCTGCAGCATGTCTCCCTGTGTCTGTGGTTATAAACTGTGCTATTCCAGACATTTATGTGCTTTACTCGAAACACTGCATGCTCTGAATAAAACACTACAAATAAATAATATAGCCTATTTGACTGTTCTTTAGCCTACTAAGATTAAAATGAGGACGAAAGTAAAACAGTTCAAAATAGGGATGATACCTTTTTATTGACAGTGAATAGATATAAAATTATTTAACTGGATATTTCGAACACATATATGAACACTGTATGATGATGATGAACACTGTATATGTGTTCGAAATATCCAGTTAAATAATTTTATATCTATTCACTGTCAATAAAAAGGTATCATCCCTATTTTGAACTGTTTTACTTTCGTCATGGAAAGGCAGTGTGGTCTTCGAAGCTATCTAAAATGAGGACGATTGTACATTATAGCTTAAATTTCAGTTTTTAAATTCTAGTTCTATGCTTTTAGCTTTGATAATGCAATTTCTACTATTTGAGCAAAATAGTAAAATTCTAGCTTTGCTATCTTAGAAAGGGGTTTGGTTAGGAGAATGAATAGCCAAGTAAATCCTGGGCAAAAAACTTAGACCTACTCTGGGAAGGTATTTCCAAGCTTCCGTGTTCACCCTCCTCTGATTTCTAAGTCTTCAAAATTTCCCTACTTGACAGGTCTATATCCATTGAAACTTTGAAAAAATAATTGTTGTTAAACAGAAGGAAACGTGGTTGAACAAAAGATCTTTAAAAGACTGCGTTGAATGGGGAATGGCTTTAGAAATTGCTATGATCCAAAATAATTATAAGTAGATATACGTATAATTTGCAAACTGTCTTTCCAACGTATCTCCCTGTGGACATATGCTGTTCTACTCCAGACCTTTGTGTGTTGCTGCTCTGTCTTTTGATAAATTTGGAGCAAACCATATAACTAGCTTTCATAAAAAGTAAATATACCACTTGATGCCTTTTTATATGCTCTTTAGGAATATAATAATCGCTTCTAGTGCAAATTCAGATTTAAGCATTTTTTTAGCTCTTAAAAATGACAAAACAAAAGTATGACAGTTCATATAACTGACTTGCCAAACAAGCAAGCATGCCACTTGATGCCTTTTCTTACGTTCTTTGCAAATATGATAATTGCTTCTACCACATTTTCAAATTTAAGCACTTTTTAAGCTCTAAAAATGACAAATTTTCAATGGAAATACAAGTTATCTCTCATTTCCAACAAAATAGTACTATGTTTTCTCTGTGTTATTTTCAGCAAAATAATACTACATTTTATCAGTGCTAAAACTATTTATAATAACGTTAGGTTAGGTTAAAATGTACTTGAATCTGAATTTGTGGTAGAAGTTATTAGTGTATTTGTAAAGAGCATAAAAAAGGCATCAAGTGGTAACTTATTGATGGGTTGGATCAAAATGCTGAACATGCTCAGAACAAAACACTACGAAAAATAATATAGCCTGTTTGTCACTTCTATAGCCTACCTAGATTAGAATGAGGATACAAGTACATTATAGCATAAATTTCAGTTTTAATTTCTTGTTCTGTGCTTTTAGTTTTGATATTGTAATTCCTGTCATTTGAGCAAAATGGTAAAATTTTAGAGTTGCTACTTGTTGCTATCTTGGAAAGGGATTAGGTTAGAAAAAAGAAACTGTCAGTAGTCTTGCAAATCCTGGTAAAAAAAAAAATACTCTGGGAAGGTATTGCCAAGCTTTTATGTTCACCCTCCTCTGATTTCTAAGGCTTCAACATTTGCCTATTTGATAGGTCCTATACCTATTGAAACTTTGGAAAAACAACATTTTACCTTAATTTTCAGTTAACAGTTTCTTTTTCTCTGGTTTTAGTTCTGAAAATGCAATTCCCTGTTGTTTGAGTTACATTTTAAGCCATATCTGTGATTTATTTCTAAATTTAGGAAATGTTTTTGTGGATCTTTAAAACCTCATAAATTGGTATTGAGCAAAGTTGTGAAGCTGAAAATAGTTTTGTTGTACTTCATTTAAGCAAAAAATCTATTTTGTAAGGTTTCTCTTTTATATAACAAAGATTTTAAAGGTCATCAAAGGTCAGAGCCCTCTAGAGGGAGGAGTGATGGTAGGTACATCAAAATACCTTTCTGGTACATGCTTTTAGTCTGTAGACCCGTCCCTTAAAGTTACATTTTATTACCCTAGGCTTTTCCAAGATAGCAAACAGTAGATAGACTAGCATTTTACCAAGCAAAATTTCAGGTCACATCAATTGTTCAGAAATCAGACCAGATTTAATTAGAAATATTCTCTTCCCCAGTTCAAATATCTGGGGGAGTCGAGGGATGGTTAATTCAGAAAAAATAGAAAAATTGAGGTATTTTTAACTTACAAAGGGGTGAATGGCTTGTAATGAAATTTGATATTTAGAAGGATCTTATTTTAAACTTCAGAGCTCTTATTTTAAGTCCTGACTAGATCTGGTGATATTGGGGGGAATTGGAGAGAGAAACCAGTGGAAAATGCCTAGAGTGAGTGGAAAGATCAGGATGAAACGTGATGGGATGAATAAGCACAAGTCCTAGATACATGATTGAAATAACCAGACTGGGTCTGCTCTCTTTGGAGGAGTTGGGGGGTTCAGTGCTTTGGCAAGTTTGGTGCTTCTGAACGTGCCTGGGCAATGAAAAAACAAGACCAAAGGTTCTATGTGATCCCAAAAATTCAGTATTTAATCCAGACATTGGGTTTTGTCTTCGCTAGATCCAGTCTTCGCCAAACTCCTTGAACATTTTTACTCTTAAAGATCTAGAAACAGATTAAGGCCAAATGGCTAATCCTCTGAGAAAACCAAGATCAGATTTGGATTCAGTATGTGTGTTTACCTCTATAAGTCATATTTATTTTGACGATACCGATCGAAACGATCCTGCCTTCTGCCATTTTCCAGTTTCGCCGAAATTCCGGAGCTACTTGTCTGGCGAAAAATTGAAGCTCAGAAACAAATTTAGCGTATCTCCTTGAGTCCTTACCCCTATTTCCACCATCTAGTCAACTTCAAATAAAAAATATACGTATAACAAATTATCCGGTTTCAGCCGGATTCTGGACGAAATATATGTCCGGCTAAAAAACGATTGTCATATACGGTTTCAGCATGCCCTCTTACCCCGAAATCGAACATCTTATCAACTTCAAATAAAACTTTTTACTTTTAACTAACTTTCTGGTTTTGGCCAGATTCCCGGCGAAGGATTTATCCGGAAAGAACAAAGGGTTCTCAGCAGGCTGGCAGTGGAAGAAATTAAACTAATCCAGGTTCGTTTCTTTCACCAGCGAGTCAATCCATGAAAGAAAGGACATAATAGCTAAATATTTCTCTTGTTTATAGACCAAACGTGTTACAACATAATGGCAGAAGTGATAGATATCGATCAGGAATATGAGGACGGTGATAAAGACTCAGACGATAGTGAACCCTCCAACAAACAACCGAGGATCACAAAGAAAAGGGCAGACCAAAGATACAAGACTGAGTAGGAAAGAGAATCTGACTTTAATGAATGGCTACGAAAAGGAAAGGTGCAGACCGGTCAAAACAGTGGATTTATCTCACTGTGTTTACTGCAAAAAGGATTTCGTTTGTAAAAAATGGAAACAGGACGCAAAAAGGCACAAACAGACCAAAGCTCACGAAGAAAATAAGAAAGCATGGATAACTTCGTCTTCTAAGACCATGCCATTGAGTCTTTATTTTTCTGGTGATTCAAAAATCGAAAGAGTGGCCACTGTTGAAGCGAAGCTAGTGACATTTCTCGTTGAGCACGATCTACCCTATTCGCTTTCTGAAGACTTGCTGAAACTTGTGAAAAGTATGCCAGGCCCAGATCTTCTATGCCAGGCCACTCTTGGTAGAACTAAAGCAACTAATATAGCTCGACAAGCGTTGGCCCCTCATTTTCATGAAAATCTTCTTGAAAGCCTGGAAACGAATCTTTTCTCCGTAGTAATTGACGAGACCACAGATTCCTGTGTAGCCAAACAACTTGCTGTTTTTGTCAGCTTTTGTGACGAAGCAATGAATGTGCAGGTAGATTTGCTCGCTCTTGTCGAATGCAGCGACGGATCAGCGTCTGGTCTATTCAACCAGCTAGTGAAGGTGATGGATGATGTCAAGAAGGCAGGTGTTCCTCTACAAAACTGGGTCGGATTCTGCTCTGACACAACGAATGCTATGATGGGGATAAACCACTCAGTCAAAACACTTGTTGAAGGGAAATATCCCTGGGTTACAGTTGTGAAATGTAGCTGCCATCTGTGTGCCCTAGTTGCAAGTCCTGCTTGCAAAAAACTGTCCAAGAGCCTCGAAGATCTATGTCGAACTGTGTGCAATCACTTCAGGCACAGTGCAAAACGCCAAGATGCATATAGGAAGGAATTTCAAGTCTTTAGTCAAGTGGAACAGCACAGATTCCTTGCTTTGGCTCCAACACGCTGGTTGTCGTTTCAAAACTGTGCACGCCGTATTCTCGAACAGTGGGATACTCTTACGTTGTACTGGGACTCGTTGGTACTTGATGATCCCTCGCATGTTAATGATCATGTAAGAATGACACTAAACAACCCATACTGTTGGGAGAGCTGAATGAGTTCAACAGCATCTTCCAGTCTGAAAAACCCCTATTTCACCTCATGAAAACCCAGGGGGAAAAACTTCTTCGGACATTAGCCATGAACTTTATGAAGCCTTCATATGTTAGAACAGTCAACCCTTTTGACATCAATCCGCATGACGAAGTGAACTATCTTCCCGACGAAAATGTCTATATCGGCTACAAAGGGTACGATTTCCTTGTGGGGCTCGAAACGATAGAAGTTACCAGTGGCCGTTTTGTAGCGGAAAGTCTCCGAATTCGTCGCTCCGCGAGGGATTTCTACGTTGAAGCTGTTCAACAAATTCTTGACCGTTTTCCATTCTCTGAAAAGATCTACGACCTGGTACACTTGCTTACCCGTAGCTCTAGTTATGAACTGAAAGTTCCCAGTCTTCGTCAGTTCTTCGATTACTACGATTCTGCGCTTTGGAATAAAGCAAAGCTAGATCAGGAATGGCGGTCTATACCGAGTGTAGCTCTACCTAGTACTGTCGATCTCCCTGACGTAGATGACATGGGCATTGTCGTTTACTGGCGCCACATCTTGCAAACGAAGTCACCAAATGGTAGTCGGATGTTACCAAATGTCGGGAAAATGGTTCAGTACTTTTTCTCACTCCTTTTCTCAAACGTTATTGCCGAGCGTCTCTTCAGTTTGCTCAAGGAAGTGAAAACTGATAAGCGAAACCGACTGAGTGCAGTGACTCTTTCGGCAACACTGAAAACCAAGTGTGGCCTTAAGCGCAATTCTTCAAGAGGGCTTGACTCGGGCAAGTCAGTGCTAGAGCTAGAACCCGGACTAGTCAAGCGTGTACTCAAAGTGAAGGCTAGTGCCTCTTCTCGTGACTATAACGTTTTGAACCAAAGCATTGTGTATGGTCCGGCCAAAGATATTGTTTGTGACACACGTGAACAGTCCGATTCCGATTAATCTTGTCTCTTTGGCTTGTATTATTTATCTGAAATTAATCTTGTCTGTTTGTCTTGTATTATTTATCTGAATGTCCCTTCTTGAAGCTTTTGATATTGATTTTCATTAAACATTAATCGAAAAAGGTTGAGTTACGAGAATCTAGTTACCCATCAATTATTCTATTGGATAGACTTGAAGGCCCAAGGGGAAATCACTTTTAATTTCTTCACTATTCACTTCACATTTATACGGTTTTCCCACCGTGGACTTTCCCTGCTGTGGTACCTCTGCACTTTTACTTCTGTTGCGTGCTTGACGAAAACGATGAAC